>NW_008683018.1:52744-69823 GCF_000695815.1 Acanthisitta chloris
TATGTATTTATATACATATTTGAGAATGTTAATTTTAACCATAAATGACTGAGTTTGGTTTTGTCTTTTTATGTAGTTTCTCCCTTCAGGTTAGGCTAGCTTTGTTCATATTTTTTTGCCCCAGTTACAATGCCTTTCTGGAGCAGCCTTTCCCACGAGTTGGATCAAAAAACCATAATATTCTGATGCTCAGATCCAGTCAAAACCTGATGAAGTCAATTTAATTCATAAACCTTTCTGGAACAGTTCTGTTAACACAGAGAACTCATCTTCACTGCAGCAGTCAGTAATACAACACCTTTCTGAGAGTCTACTCTGATTAAACTCCATTTTAACAAATCTTAAACTGGAATGAGCTATCACTATGAAGTGAGTAGAGGTCACTATTATTTTTCTCTCCATTGGTAATTGGCATATATACATACATTGGTGGCTGTTATTCTTGACAATGACAACAGCTGAAAAAGAATAGACATTTGCAATATATGGCAAAACTACAGCACAGCATAAATGTTAATAGCTTTATTCATTTCAGATCTGGAATGTGACAAAATGACTCATGCTGGAGAAGAGCCTTCCTTCATCCCAATGCGAGGTAGGAAATGAAATTAGAGATGGTTGACAGAAAGCATTCCAGCTCAGCAGCCCACACCCGCTCTGGAAACGTTTGGCCAAAATGTGTCCCTCTCCTGAGGTTTGAAACAACATCTATAATTTTTTCAGATTGCCTTTCCTTTTCTGAACTCCTCGTTTTTACCTGCTGAGGAAGGTCTGCATTACCCCTTCTGTTTCTTGTGACAGTAATTTTAGACTGAAGGAAAAGCAGAGCAACAGAAATCCGACCTAAAGGTTGCTCTTGTGGAATTTCCTTGCAAATTTTGATCCAACAAGATCCTAGCTTGGAAAATGCTGCTCTGAACAGAAGCAGTATAAATGCTAAACAGGCACAAACTAAATGTGTTTTGGCATGGAAATAAATTGATCTCTCTCTGTCTGAATCTGCTAGTGTCATCATCTAATGGAATAAATTAAACCCTTTATTTCTTTTATGTCATCATATACTTCTACTTATACTGATAATATAGAATAAATTAGAACTATATATTTTTATAAATGTATGAAATAAATTGAAATTTTTAATATTATCTCATGTTTATTTACTATTGTTAACATAGGAATCTTTCAACATTATGTTTGTTTTCAGTTTAGCATTTAAGGATATATTGAAAGATAAAACTCCTTCATGGAATGAAAAATGTGAATTTTCTTCCTTCTTACTGGTACCTCAAACTATTATTTTGAATGTGAAAGATGCTTCAGTGAAGTCTGTTCACATGACAATGTTTATCTTTCATGTTCCTTTTCATCACTGTCATTATTTAAGTATCTTATAATATGTTAGTAGTCAAAACCAGGTAACATGATCTTGGTTAAACTTTTCACTTCCAAAGGGTTATTCTCTTATCACACATGAAGCATGGAAAATTCCTTTGAAATATTTTTAGGAGAAGGTTTAGCCACAGAGTTAATTATAGGAAAATGTGTTGTTACAGGAGGGATTTATAACTAATCTTGAAAGACTGAATCATTGCTTTATCCATAGGGAATATTTCTCAATAAAAGCATGAAAAAAATTTTCAAAGGCAAGCAACTGTATCTTTCTCAAAAGACACATGCAACTATAAAGAATATAGAACATGTAAGTACCATGCCAGATAGACAGGAAAAATAAACACAATCTAAAGGTCAGTTTGGCCCTGGAAACCATTAGGGGAGTCTTTCCTGAACAGGCACAGCAGACTATCAAAATGAGGTCTCTCCAAGAGGTAAAAATGCAGCATTCAATGAATCAGACTGACCTACTATTAAGAAGCAGAAACAATGTCCATGTGCTTAGCCCATAAAGTAGGAGGCATGGCTGGATTTTTCCCAGAAATATTTTATTGCTTACCCCAAAGCTTTATGAGAAAAAAATGATGTAATACAACAAGGCATAATTAAAAATTTATGTATTTCCTTGTTTTTCATTTTAGATATATATTTAAATAGCTAATGCCCTTAAAAAATTTATGGAGGTAATTCTGGGTTACCCTGGGATATTGGAATTCCCACAGAATGGCTACTACTATCCCTTGACTCAGGTCATAATACAGTCACCTCACAATGGGCTGTGGTGTCACACTGGTGACTTTATAGAGAAGAGATTCCACTGCCACTGGCTTGATTCTGTCTCTTTTGAATTAGAACTGACTCAGAATGGCAGATCCTAATGTGCAGAAGCACATTATGTCTAAGCAATGCAAAAGTTATTCATACTGTAACAGTTTTACATGCTACTACTAGAAAGAAGTGAGGATTTTAAACACATTCTGATAAGCAATGTGTCATAGAAGACTGTATGTGTTCCCATAAAAGGCAGTGGGAAGGATTTTAAGTTGTATGAATAAGCAGTCACTTCTACCTACTCAGAAAAGAAAATATATTCTGAAACAACTAATCTCTGATTTATTTGAATAGGATTCTTTTCTTGGATGTCAGCTTAATTGCTTAGGTAAAAGAAAGACACTTTGGATTTATCAATATGAAGGTCCCTTAATATTAAAGTTTGCCTATATGAGGAGCTGAAGGAAGTGATTTGGGCATAGAGACATACACAATATTATGTATATAAAAAAAGAATAGCACTGCAGGCTCTAGCATTTTTTCCTCTAAATAAAACTTTGTTAACTTGGGTTAGAATATGACTCATGAAATGTCAAGGACAGATAGGAAACTAGAGCTTAAAAAAAAAAGGACAAGGATAAAGAAAAATAATATATACCTATTAACAGTTCATATTTCAATGTTTTAAATATTATTATTGATTGAGACAGGACTTATGCCCATTGCTTTTTTTTTTTTTTGTCAAATTTGGGATTAGCTCAGTGATATTTAGACTTGGTGCAGGGCTTTGTTATGTAATAGTGTGTCCATTAACAGCTCTACCATTAATAGTTGTGTATCACTGACTGTCAAAAGTATATATCAAGAGTGGGAATCACCATCCTTTAGCTGTTTGAAATTTAAGTGCCCAGATGAGTCAATCATCCAGGTTCCTTCTCTAGTCTACAGACACTTTCAGAGGGTGATTCATGCCACAGTAATATGGGGTGGTTGAATCACCTCCCAAAGATGCCTCTCTCGCTAAGAGCTATCCTACCAAGAAACAAAAACCAATCATGTGGCCTCTGGTTTTAATTCTAACTAATAAATGTAGCTGAAATTTCAACCATCAGTTACTGCAAGAAACTGCTGCTCACAGCCTGTAGACTGTAGAGTATTGGTGTAAACTGCCTGGGAACAATATCCAATGACAAAGGCACTGGGGAGCCGTGTCAGCAGATCGTTAACCAGTTGCAAACAGAAGGATGTTTGCTGAGCCATATGCAAAACTACAGTGCTATATCATTTAAAAAAATTACTGTCATTGATCGTTGCATAAAATAAAACTGCATCTTGTGCTTTCTTAACTCTGTGACAGCAGCTTTAATTGGGGTTTGGAGGGGAGAGTGGCTGCCTGCCAGTGCTCTATGCAATCATCCAGCTGTTCAGACAGCTAAAGACCTTAAGATGTTATAGCAAGGGAGCTGGCAGACACTCAGTCTGCCTGCTAGAGACCAGAGAACATCCTAGCAAGCTATTTAAGACTTTATTTAATATGGCAGTCATTAACAGTCAGAGAAAAAAGGAAAAAGCACCATGTAATTGATTAGCTAGAAACGCGCAAGTTTCTACACATGAAGGCGCATCTCTATGCATAGCACTGACTTCACCTAACAGCACCTTCTACTTTCTAATTTGCTTAAACTACTAAAAAGCCTGAATCTATGAATATTTACTTGATATTGGTAGCATAGGATGCTGGCAGCTGAATTTAATATTGAGGCAATTATTACATAAAACAGTAATGGACTCTAAAGCTTCCAGACTGAAAGTCTTGGTCCTTCATACATAGGACTTGGTGCTCAGGCTCCTGATAAATTGTTCTTTCATCAAAATATTAACCTGAAGGATCAATTTGTTGGAAGAAGAAGAAGAAACTGTTTAAGGAATGCTTTATGAAGATATTGTATACCATTAGATCAAGACTAGGAAAAAAATAGTAAAAAAATACCAAAATGTAACTATATTTGTTTCCATCTCTGCAGCTCAACTACAATGAAGAAAATATGTTCAACTTTGAAAACTGCCTCAGAAATATGCTTATAGTGGAACAGGGTGAGATTTTTTTATTATCTACTGATCACTTTTTGACCCCAATTGCTCACTGGGACTATCTTTAATTTCAGTGGTCTACATTGCTCCAAAGAAAGGTTGAACTGTACCTTGTATTGTTCTGTGAGCAACAACAACTATTATGGTAGCAAGATCTTATTTTACTTAGCTTTTTCTAATGTACTGAAATAGAAGCAACAGGATTGGTTTTAAGGTCATCAAGAAACAGAGTGACCATGGTTTCAGTAGTCTATCACACATAAAAGAGCTATTTTTACTTATTTTGTATTATTTTATACATATTAGATTGATCAGGTAGCTTTTTAGTATTTTGTATTAGGATCATACCTAAGACCCTACAAAAAGTCATGAGACTGCTGTACTACAAGAAAATACGGATCAATTAATCACAAAGTATATGAAAATATTTCATCTCTGACATTTCTATCTTATATCATCCACTACAACCAGGACTTCTTTCAGACCCCTAGAAATTTCAGCTCTGGCTTATTCAAACATTACAGATCTGTAGCAGGAGAAGTGATCACTTTGGACCTAACACACTGAACCCTGCATTTGATGAGCTGTGTTTCTGTCCTACAGAAGATCAGCAAAAATTATATGACAAAAATAAAAAATAGTTTAAAATACAAAGAATTGTGTTAATACATAGGTTAGTTTAGCAGTTGTTTCTTGACATACTGATAGAAAATCTTGGAAATATCTAATTCCTTCTCAGGTGGAAACTTGTCCCAGGAAGCAATTTTGAGAGAAATTTTAACAATTTTACTGCACCACCTCTACTTTGGCTGAGTTACTAATTGGTGCTAATTGGAAACTGATTGGTACTAATTGGGTAATGAGCACCTATGCTTTGAGCAATAATACAAACAATTCAATAGTATCCCAAGTCTGCAGGTACATCATTATTCTGGGGTCCTGCTTCCTCGTGTTAACTCATTAGTAGGGAGGCTGCAAGGTCACACAATGGTAACATCATCCATCTTGTTTGCAAACAGTCAAACATCCTGTCAGCGCACAGAAAACAGCAAATAACTCATACTAACGGCCCACATCAGCCCCAGGAGGTACATCTAAGAAAACCTCCAAGAGTTGTCTTTTACACATTTCGTATCCTATGAAAATGGAGATTCGTGTGAGACCAAGGGGGTGTGACTTGATGGGGAGCTCAGAGCACCAAATCTCTTTTTTCTCCTCTGTATTATATTACTGTATTTTCTAGAAAAAGTCATATGGTTAAGGAAGGCCTGGATTATTTTTTTAATAAGTCCCACATGGCCAGAGCTATTATAAATAACTACAGCTTTAAATGGCCTTGAAAATACAGCTCCAGACTTGAACTAATTAGAGAATAAATGCTAGACCTGGGATGCCCTGGGGATTTGCTGGGAAAGGTCCCTGTTCCACTGCCAAGATTCATTTAAGAGTGCTCCAGCCCTCGTGCAGACTACGAGGTCACCTACAAATACAGATTCTAGAGTCCAGGACTGGAAATACTAGTTTAATGAGGAAAATAACCTCAACACAAACAAACAAAACAAAATCCTGGTAGTTTTGGAAAGCCACAGAATTTATCTTTTATTTGTGTACAATTCTGATCACACTTTACAGGGTGTAATGATCTAAACTAGTATTAATTGTCAGAAACTTTAAGATAAAGGCTTAAATAGTGGTGTTCTTTTAATCAAGACAGCAATGGAAAGATTTGGATTTGTTGTATAAACATATCAGTAGATTCTTTCCTTCCCTTTGGTAAACATGGTTCAGCTTTTGATGTGCAGATTCTGGCACAATGTAGTTGGGGGGAAAAAAATTACAGATTCATGAATATGGAATCCTGGCTTCTTTAGATTCCATGATCAAATAATAAATCTTCATTCATCACTCAGCTCATTATTACCTAACCCAAAATATGCTAAGTGACATTGTTTGCTTCTATTTTAAAGCAACTAAATATGATGATCTGAGGAAGAATTTAGTGATGTGTAAAAACAGAGCAATGCACAGCAATGATACTCTTCCTCTGACTTCTGCAGTGCAGGACAAAGTAGAATCTGTCTTGAAGGCAGTGTTATATTAATACACTGAGATTTCAGAATGATATGTAAGAAAGTTACATTGTGCTTTGTTAGGGTCACACATGAAAAGGACACGGGTGGCTAATCTCTTCAGAGTAGGAGAGAGGGATCCTAGAATGGGTAATTTGTTATTTGGGAACAAAGCTCTTACCAAATCATAGAACCAAAGTATCATTACCAAAATTTAGGTAAGATTATTATCTTAATTCATAAGGGGGACACAGAATTCCATCTGTATTTTGGAAGAAGAGTGAACAAATACCCTTGAAGGAAATGAAGCAAAACTTATTCTGGACTGAAAAGCAGAAATTTGTTCATGAAGACAAAGAGGGTATTTTAGCCAGATCCTGGTTTTACTGGAAAAACAGTACCTCTCCCTGTTTCTTACTCAGTAATTATTCCCTGGCACTGAAGCAGTTACACAGGGCATCCTACAGCATCACTGTAGAGATCCTTGTAGCTTCACATGAGCAGAGAAAAATTTCCTATTTACCAAAATGTAGACCAAATATTTTTCAAATAAAGCCATTCTGAGATGGGCCCTCATGTTTTTATCTGCAGCAGTCTCGCTCCTTCAAACCAAACTTCTTGATTTTGAGCAGAAACTGCCAATCAGGACCAATTGTCTTTGAGTTTTACAACAGTGACAAATGATTTCTGGAAGCTGTGACTCATTTTACCCTAACCCAGACAAGATTATTCCAAGCTGTGCAACTGGTAGGACAAACCCAGCTGTGGCAAATCATACCCATCTGTTTGAAAATGTGAAAAAAACCCAACTCTGGACACAACACACCAGGAACACAAAGCCAAATAACAAACAAATAAATAAATAAAGTTGAGTTGCTTCAGCAACATGTTTTCTCATACTCACACCCATAACTGATTTCAGTTCTATGAAGCACCACAGAAGAACATCCGTATACATTTACTTTCTTTCTACTTTATATATTTATCCTGGTTTCAGTCAGGACAGAGTTAACTTTTTCAGCAGTCAGGAAGGGCACACTAGGACCCTGGGGTTATTCTATGCCACCTCACCTTATGTGGAGGGGACAGAGAGGAATAAATAAATAATTTTAAAAAATACTTATTCATTATATAAATATAACAACATCAGGGAATACCACTCCTAAACCATGACAGCTTCATTGATAATCATACCTAGTCCGTGGGAAGAGCAGGGGAGGGTGATCTTCCTCAGCTTTTCAACCCCTTTTCCTCCTTCAGGTTTGTTATAACAGCTCTTGAGAAGTTTGAATTTCCTTTGGATGTTTAGGAAACTGTGCACTTGATGACGTGGCTGCTAGGTCTACTCAGTGTAGTCTGAGCCATGTTTCGAGTTATGAAAAACATTTTTAAGAGTGCCATTCAGAGATCTAGCCCAAGGGTGGATAGTCATGAGTGGCATGGAAGAGTAAAGTGTCTCAGGTGGGTCTGGACTGGCAGCAGGTGAACTTCTTCTGTCTTGGTGGGCCCATGACAATCAGAGAAGAGATGGAACATACAGATGGGCTCGTGATCCATCCCATGGACAGTACTGGCTACAATTAGCTTGTTTAAACACTTTGATTAACATGTTTTATAGAATATAAACTATAGTAGAACATCACCCATGAGTTCAGACAAAAATCTTACAGAGCCACGATAGAAGTGCAACACAGAAAGAATTTATACACCAAGGTCCATGACAGCAATCTGCAGGAACTGCCTGGGTAGCAAAGGGTCAAGAGCTCTTCAGTTTTCAGCTGTAAAATTTAAGGGCCTTAAGTTCTGCTCTGAGCACTTCTAGAGAGTTTGGGTGTGCAAGATGTCCTAGAAACTCTCCCTTGTCTAAGCCCATAAGAAACCAAGAAACTCAGCATCCCTGAAATTGCTTGTCTCCTGCTGTCTATGCCACAATCTGTGCAGGATGTTCACAATGACCCAGACATTGTTCAGAAGGCACTGTGTAACTGTGGTGCTTTAGCAAGACTCATTTGCAGCTGAAAAAAGAAACACAATTCATGTTTCTACTTCCCTACTTTTGAAATAAATAATAATCCTTATTTCCAACTGCCAAATCATCATTTTGCATTCATGTAACTTCTTCAGGTGCTCATATGCAGCCTTTGTTAAATGTTAGTGGAAGTAACATGTCTATTTCTTTCACATAAACACTTAATAATAAATATCCCTTTCCAATTTACATGCTTCCATTTAATTTTGTTATCGATACAATGAACTTGTTAACCTTCCAAATGAATGAGGTCTCCATATAATGAGAATGGTATGAAGATGATCCAGTGCTGCAGGCTGTTAATATTAAATTCCAAATTAACAGGACTATTATCAATTAGATTAGCTGACCTGCTGGTGTGAGTTGTACTTGCCTAGGTTGTCCCCTTGAGCACAGGTTTTCTGAACGACGGTGAACAACCTCATACCTTTCCTCTGGAAAGTCTGATTAATAAGAGCACCCACTACAATAACCTTTAAGATAATGAATTGACTGTCCTAGCTCCCAGCCCTGTCCCTATGTGTTCAATCAGGCATGAATGGCAAAAAAATTACTTGGAGACGAAAATAAATGAACACATTGTAGCAGGTAATTAAAGAGGATGCTTTGATATCAGCTAATCCTGTTCAGCCTTTCCTCTTGCCCTTGCTTGCCAGCTACAGAATTACTGCAGCCTATTTATACTAGACAAGGAAGCATTAATTTACGATGGGGCGTGTGTTCATCAGTTCGTATGCAAGCATGAACAGCGCTGGCACATGAGGCATAGCTCTCAGGAATTTATTACAAAAGATGCTCTGTAACTGCCCTCACCTGCGTGTTCCTCTGTGATGTGAGTTGAGAAGTGTGCAGACTCACCTCAAACACTGTGTGCAGCATTGGGCACCACAATATGAGAAAGACATAAAGCTATTAGAAATTGTCCAGTGAAGGGCAAGATGGTGAATGAGGAGCAGCTGAGGTCCCTTGGTCTGTTCAGCCTGGAGAAGATTGAGGAGAGACCTCATGGCAGTCTGCAGCTTCTTTGTGAGGGGAAGTGCAGGGGCAGGCACGGAACTCCTCTCTGGAAACCAGTGACAGAACCCAAGGGAACGGGCTGAAGTTGTGTCACAGTAGGGTTAGGTTAGATACTAGAAGTGTTCTCCACCCAGAGGGTGTTTGGGCACTGGAACAGGCTCCCCAGATAAGTGGTCACAGCACCAAGCCTGACAGAGTTCCAGGAGTGTCTGGACAATGTTCTGAGGTGGATGGTGTGATTCTTGGGGATGTCCTGCACAGGCTGAGGAGCTGGACTTCAATGACTCTTGTGGGTCCCTTCCAACTCAGGATATTCTGTGATTCTATCATTTAAATTTCATTACATGCATAGACTGATTTGGGGTTATAACTATTTCTGAAACAATAGGATTGCTCATATCTTGGACTTTTTTTCAGCTATTCTTTTTATTGTGGAGTAACCCCAAGTAAATTCTGATTTTGTATTTTTTAAGGTAGGCTCAGATCTTGGGGCAGTATAGGCTAGTGATCAGGACATTAAGACAGTTGGAATACAGTTCCCATCTCCAGTGAGGGGGTGTGAATCAACTCAGGCTCAAGACATGCTAAACTGTTATGGGACTTTCATATCAAATCTGGTTTGTCCTAAGCCACTGCAAACGAAAGAAGGTATTTATGCACACGGTCCTGAAGTCAGTCTTTTATTAAATCCAACCCTTCACCTCTCACTGGTTTTCTTCCTTCTCTTCTTTTCCTTCTCTATAATAGGGATTGTACTTATTTCTTGAGAAGTATCTTGAGTGTTCCTGGTGAAAGAAGCTGTGTAAAAGCTGAGTGAAGTAAAATCAGTTCTTTGCACTTTTGATCTCTGAAGAGAACATGACAGAAACTTCATGGGAAACATTTTGGAGGATCTGTCTCATAGATAAAAGCAGGAAAAGCTAACATCACAGTAATGAGTTGTCAGAGTTTTAAAGGGTCTTGAACATTTAAAAATAGCATGGTACTAACAGTGGTGTCTCACCTTTCTCTTTAAATGGCAGGAGTAGCAAAGGAAAAACCAAAAACCACTACATAAAATTTTAGAATAGGTTCCCATGGAGATTTGGGGACTAGTGATCAGACAAAATAGTGGAATATACAATGTAGACAACAGTAAGAAAGTACAAGGACAAATATGGTATCACTGAGAAAAATCAATGCAAATTTTGTGGAGAGAAGTTTGCTCTTGCTCATCCTTTAAAGAATCAATAATCATTTGCTATTGTATACTTGTGTTTCAAAAAGCTTTCAACAGCTCATCAAAGATACCAAATTATTGTTTCTTTCTAAGATTCTCTCATGAGCAAATAAATACTAAAAATATAGGAAAGAAATGGTAGGAATAAATAGTCAGTCTTGTCAATACAGGAAAGCCACTCTAGTAGTCTCATGATGATTCATGCTGGGCCCTGTGTTGCTGCATATATCCATAAATTATCTGGAGAAAGACTAAAGAGTGAAATAGCAAAGTTTGTTGATGGTACAGAGAGGATAAAGAGTTGAAAAAGTTCTTGCTATAACTGCCAATACTCTCAATACTGAGTTACTGTAGCTGTCTGATGCAAAAAGGTAAGTTCTGAGCTTTAAAAGAAGTGCAAAAATAATGCCTGTTTGTCCTCAGTCATGATGATCTTCATTTAAAGCTACAAAATACACCTCACCAGAAAAGACCTTAATTGCTCCCTTATAAGTTTGTTTCTAAAATCTACTACACTATTAAACACATCATAATTTATTCCAGTGCAAATGCTATTCTTGTCAAATGGAAATGAAGTCCTTCAAACTGTATCTGAAGAAACTCAGTACAAAAATGTGTACTCCCCTTTCTCTTTCCCCTTTTTGTTTCTATATAATAATAATATAATTATAAATCAGTTTAAATTCCTTACATGAATAGATACAACGGACAAAGATTCACATGAATTTAAAGTAAATTATGTAAAATGAATATTTTTTCCTTAGCAATGAGTTTTACACATCTGTAATTAGCATTCCCTTCAAATTTTTAAGGTATATTTACTGGGTCACTAGGATCTTCTCCAAGTTATTTAGCATACTAGACAAGATGAAGTTAACTTTACTGTCTGAGCTGTGAAAAATAGTAATTGTGATATTACTAAGTGCATTTTCCTCTCTTACATTTTTCCTTTTGATTCAAAAAATAAAGTGCTACAACACCTGTTCAGGAAAACAATAAAACATGTGAAACACAAATTATTCATCAAGATATGCATTTGTTGTTACCATGGCCCTACATGCTTTGCTGAAGCACAGCCTTAATGAATAAAGCAGAAATTCTAATGAGGTCAACCAAAATTAGCAAAGGACCTAATAAGCTGCATTTTGGGGCAGCTCTCTCTTCCCTTCCATCCCTCCCTATTGAATCCAGCTGACTCCACCTATTCAACATTCACTGCAGGGCTGGAGCAAAAATCAGACTGTGAAAATTAAGGCTTGTGTTTTTAAAGTCATTTGCCTGCATTGTACATATATATATTCTGGTATCTCTGTTACAGCTCTACATGTTCCATGGCTGTGATATAAACAAAAGACCTCAGAAAAGAACCTTTACTTTTCTGCCTGGTAACTTTTCCAGTCTGCACTGGGAGAGTCCAGAAGGACCACGTGCTATGGTGCTGCACCAGCTCCAGAGGATCTGGATTGCAAAATGCAGGCACTGCTCCAGGGCTGGGAAAAGTATGGATAGTTTTAAGCCAGATCTACATATGGAGAAATATTGACTTTCTCCTTACAGAATGTCTACCTTCTGGATGAATTTATGTTTAAACTGGCAAACTTGTTATTGAAGTACTGTCATTTTTTTACAAATGTCATTTGCATTGCTCTTATTTTGATAATGAAAAAAAAGATACCTTGCAGCAACAATTCTCATTCTGCCATGGAGGACAGGAAACCATAAGTCTTTTCTTAATTATTTCAACTATTGAGCAAAATGCTTCTGAATCAAGAAAAGTGTGAGACTGATGTGTTATAAACACTGCCAATGCACTTCATTCCACCCAAATTAATATTATTTTCTTTTTGCTCTTTCATCACAATTCAATTCGAGTTATTTTCTCTTATGAAGCTGAAATAAAACATTTGTGCATGTTAGGACAATATTCCTAGATGTCAAATGGCAAAGCATGAGCATTAGTCAGGCACAAACACACAGTGCAAATCACTTCAGCCCTGGATCAATCTCTCCCCTGTGCCCAGGCAGATGTGGACACTGGAAGTTCACCTGAGATCTCAGGGTTCCATCCTCCCCTAGCTGTGGGTCACAAGCTCAGCAATGCCATTGACACAAGTCACCCCTATCCTGGCAGGAGCTGCATCCAACTCAGTGCTGCAAGTTGTATGAATAAAGGCTGTTCAGATGAATAGCCCTGCTCTGCCCAGCATCCATACACAAAGTTATTTTTGACTGAACACATTAAGTTTGTTGGCAGAATACCTCAGGGCTTTGCAGAGATACAACTACACCTGGGTTTACGTTAATATTTCAAATATAAGAAATTGGATTCAATGTGCTGGGCACATGTTCCTTACAAATATTCGAAAGTGTAAATTACTTCTACAGTGTAAGGAGCAGAAAAATATATTGTTGAATTTATATATAAGTTGTTCAGACTTGTTAATATATTTTAATCATGAACAGATCTGACTAAAAGCTTCCTTTTAACTCTGCAGGTAATTGAAGAATTTCACAAGAGAAGAATGACCTCTTACTGTGTTTTTCCTTTGTTTCTGCTGAAAGGAAAGATTCAAATGCTTCTTTCTAACCTCCCCCAATCATTTTTAGTCATTAGCCCTTCAATCTAAGTGCAATTATTGAAAACATTTTGGTGGAAATCCCTCTACAATCACAATGATTCATCAGAATGGTTGTTTCACCGTTGACAGGTCAATCTACAGACACACTTGAGGATGACAATAATTAAAAAGCCCTTGATAAAATGTCATTCAAAATAGGTTTTTGTTGCACATATTTTGGATGTGAATTTAATGCTTGCTGATGATCCCTGACAGTCAGTCACATGAATTCTGACTTTCTTCACAGAGGACTTGATTGCAAAAACCCCAAGTGGAGCCTTGCTCCAAGACTAGTCTTAAAAGCAGCAGGTATTTAGTCTGCAGAGGTGCACAGAGGTCCTTGTATTTGTTGGGAGAACCAATACAAGAATCAATTTTTTCCTATTATAGTGTGGCTACACAACTTTCTCAAATTCAATTGTGGCTGCACACTAATTTCACACAGACAAGTGAAGAATAATGTACTGGTAATGATTATCAGCTGCTTCTGAGCTATGCTAGATTTGTACCAGAGATCTGAAAACATTTTGAAAAGCCTTGCTAATTAACCTCAGGTTAAAAAGGCCTCTCTATAAATTCATGCAAACCTGAGTTGGCAACGACAATTTAACATGGAAAATGAGAGTAGTGCAGTTCCTCTGTCCCTTCCACTTTTCAGATGTTTAACCATTTACGAAAATACTATACATGTGTTTTGATCCATTCTCAGCCTGCAGCCCACACAGATTATCCAAAAAGCTTCAATGTTTTAGCTTCTTTTACAACAATTTCTTAAGTCCCAAAGGCTCAAGATCATTAACATTGCTCCTTAGAATGACCTTCTCCTTCTCAGGCAGTAGTGCTTAGAAGAGTATTTGTCCAAGTGTAGGTATATTTATACTGGATTATTTGTAATAGATCAGAGTACTAATAGAAATATCATAAAGATTTGGTGAAGAATGTTTTTAAAATGTTACATAGAATATTTCATTGAAGATTGCATTCTAGGCACAGCAGTGTTGGATTCAGGTTATTGTGACAATCTGGTTTTGTCCACAAAAGTTTCCAACAGGCTTTCCAAGAGACAAAATTTCAAATACTCTGGCTTTGGGAAAAGGTCCCTAATTGTCCCTAATTCTTATAAATTAGAAATGAGAACTAGACATCTAAATATCTTTGAGGATAGGGACCAAAACCTTTAAGCATTTATAAGCCAAAAGATGCCTAATGATAGCAATGGAATTGTAATTAGGCACTACTTCACAGAGAGTGCTTAAGTCTATGCATGAGGCAATGCTGATTGCCTTTGTCAATATGGTTATGAGTGCTGTAACTGAGAGGTTACTTTGTGACTTTTTTAGTAGAAGGGCTTTAATACAGGATGCATCGCTGTGCAGTAAATAATTCCTTTTGGCATTTATTTTTATTTAGTTTCAGTTACTTAAATGCCTTTTTTATGGAAGATTCAACATTCGTTTTTCTCCCAGATTAAGTACACTAAAAAATCAAATCTAAAGTAAACATTTCACAGCACTGCTTTATATGTAAAGCTTTCTAATAAATCTTGAATTTGACAAACTTCGCAGCAGCAAAAAATGCAGAAAAAAAGGCATAACATTATCCATTACAAGTACATTTTCATGAGGAAGCCCGTGACAAGATTCAGTGCATTTTGCACCAGTATTTGTGTTCCAGGAGGTAAGCAGGTCACCAATTTAGTAAGCACTTCTCAGCAAATAAGCTTTCAGGTTTTTCAGTGTATTTAGAGTGCTGACTCTCAGTTTTGCTTGAATAGATTTTGAAACTAATTCTAAGATGAAACCCAGGCTTTTTAATCAGCTGTGACAAAAGCCTATATGCAGTTTTGAATAGCAGTTCTGAAAGATGGAAATAAATTACCTCTTTATTTTCAATACCAGTAGATTCTCATTTTCCATTTACACCATGTGATTCTTGTTAGCTGAGGGAGTTGCCATAAATTAGTTAGGGCAGATGAAGTCTGTAGTACAGTCACACTTCCTTTTGGCTTCAACACAATCATTTTAAAGCACAAATTATCACAAGGAAAGCTTTTATGTATTTTTCTGACTAATTGTTTATTCATTTTGATTTATAATATAATTAAAAGATTATGTGAGTACCAGAATCCTACAGAGCCAAAGAACTGGTTTTAATATAGGATGGGTCATGCACTGTGGGTACAATAAATGATAGCAACTTTTTTTTCAGCAAAGAGAGCATTTTGATTGAGTTTGACATTTAGGAACAGCTCCCTTACATAGCTTAATCAAGCTCCAGAAATATTCTGAAGCATCCCAAATGGCCTGGCAAAGCCAGACTGTAACATGAACCACTGGAAAAGGCATGCATGATTTTGTAGGACTTAAAAAAGCTTTTAATCCAGAATGTTAAAATTTCTGCTAAATTTTTGGGCCTTTCTTTACTAGTAATACAATTGCCACCCTGAAAGTCAGGATTTCTTCCCATATAACCTTTCGGTCCTATTTAAATATTATGTTGTTTATATTAATGAAAAGAATGGATAAAGTCTAATTTTATCAAGAAAATGCTTGTTTCAACATGTAGTTGACAATAAGCAGCTGCCTCAACATGTCTAGCAACCAGTCTGCTTTGAACACTGAACTAAAAAAAATTAGTACATTTAAGTGGAATCAAAGCATACATATGCCTCTAAGGATAATCTGTCACCCAGAATTTCCAACCCCAGACTCTGAGCATATTTGAGAATCTATTATTAAGCCAATAATTTGCTGAAATGGGCTTTTAATAATTGTCACATCTCCCATTAAAATAGATTGTTCACCCTAAAATGTAACATCTAACTGAAGGCCTCCCTAATATTTCAATTAACCAGCCTCAGCTTTTGACAAACAACTAATCAAACAGTTCTAATAGCATACATTAGAAGCACAGTCTAAGATGTTTTCCATGGCTGACTATAAACTAAATGAAGCTTGCTTTCTAGAACAAGAATTGATTAGCAAAAGTTGCCAGTGTTTAGCATCATCGATCCTGAGTGTACTCTCTTCATCCTTCAGTAACAAACAATGTACATGCTATGTACATGCACACATAAGTACATGTACACACATGCACACACATATGTACCCCAAACAAGGAATAAAATGAGCTCAGTGTGCACTAACAGCCCAGAAAGACAACTGAATCCTGCATCCACAGGAGTGTGGGCAGCAGGGCAAAAGAGGTGATTCTTCACCTCTACTGTGCTCTGGTGAGACCCACCTGGCCTGGAACACACAGTTCTGATGTGCTCAGCATCAGAAGGACATGGAACTGTTGGAGCAAGTACAGAGGAGGCCATGAAGTTGCTAAGAGCACTGGAGCATCTCCCTGTGAGGACAGGCTGAGGGAGTTGGGGCTGTTCAGCCTGGAGAAGAGAAGGTTGTGTGGAGACCTCAGAGCAACTTTTCAATATCTGAAGGAGCAACAAGGAGGCAGAGAGGGACTCTGTGTTAGGAACTGCAGTGACAGGACAAAGAGTAATGGGTTCAAACTGAAGGAGGGAAAATCTCAGCAGAAAACCCACTTCATGAATAGAATAATTGTTCTGGGAAAGAGGTGTATGGGTTTTTTTTATTCTGTTATTAACATGGAATAACTTATTGAAAGAATGTAATATATGTTGCTCTTGATTTGGACTTCAGAAGTTTAAATACTTAAGAAAGTCTTTGATTAGATTAGCTTCCTGGAGACTTGATTTTCCTCAAGTAAGATTTCTGTTTGTGAGGAAACAAGGCCCATAAGCAGAGCAATAACAAAATATGCAGAAAGCAGGGAATTCTTGCTGGAGACTCTCAGAACTCCACTAACAGTGGTGTTGCAAATGTGTGTGTGTGTGTAGATATATATATA
>NW_008683019.1:0-2732 GCF_000695815.1 Acanthisitta chloris
CCCCCAACTTTGAGTCATCTGCAAACTGCAGATGGTGCACTCAATCCCCTAATCCAAATCATCAACAAAGATATTAAAGAGAACTGGGCCCAGCACTGACCCCTGGGGAACACCACTAGTGACCAGCACCAACTGGATGTGGCACTGTTCACCACCACTCTCTGGGCCATCAGCCAGTTCTTAACCCAGCAGAGAGTGTCCCTGTCCAAGCCATGGGCTGCCAGCTCTAGCAACACTACTTATATCATGCCCTGGTGATGGCAATTGCCATGGTTTTGATGAAATATACAGACACTAATTAATTATGATAAATTTTGCACCATTTTGCAATATTGATTGCGACCAAATAAATTAAAAGTCACCCATAAATATATAGAGCAAGTTTATTAACACCTCTTGGATCCTGCAGTCTGAATTTATTACTATAATTAAAATGTTTCTGAGTCTTTCTGTATACAGAGAATGCTACCAACAGAGAAATTACATTATCCAGGAGCTGTCATTCTGATCCTGGTATGGGGATACTGTGCTGGGAATATCGTGATCCTGAATTCTGAAGTTGTATTTTTGAAAGACAAGTGCATTTATGTCCATTTGGTTTGGACACATCTTTTGTTGCATAAATTTATCTGGAATATTTTAGAGTTATTCAGTGAAAATATGTTCTGAGGATGATATCAGCTTTCCCCACAAAGCAGGCAATTCCTGCCATAAATGATCACACTGCTTTAGTGTTCTTTCATCAGATGACTACACATATGCACAGGCCTTATATCCTTATCATGCTCCTGCCCCCTCCCCTGCCCTCCCTCCACATTGCTCTGATTCATCAGCTCTGTGCTGTACCTCTGTCTTTACTGGCACTGGAATGACACTAATTTAGCAATCAGCAAAAAAAAAGGTGAGCACACACTTTGGCTGGACACTCCTATGCAAAAAAGGTTATATCCTTAGGAACAACAGGATCCCAGAGAATGGTGTGAGGTTGCATCGGGGGAGGTTTAGGCTGCATATTAGAAAATGGTTTGTCACCCAGAGGGTGTTTGGGCACTGAAACAGCTCCCCAGGGAAGTTGTCACAGCACCAAGCCTGACAGAGCTGGAGAGGTGTTTGGACAATGCTCTCAGGGTCCCTTCCAACTCTGATTATTCTGTGATTCTGTGAATAATCTTGCAGCCTTGTATATGGAGGGCTCACTATGGATACTTGAGATGTAGAAGGTTTGCAATATATAGAGGGGTCACTATGGATACTTGAGATGTAGAAGGAGGGTCTGGCTTCTCTTGCCCTGCTACAGAGTTATTTCAAGTTTAAATCAAAGTTACTAACAATCTGGATTTTGGAGTCTAATTTCTGAGCTTTGCAGGGAGGAGTTCCATGGATTATCTAAAGCTGCTTCTCTCCTGAATACCAAAAATGTAGCTCAAATATATAGAGGGGTCACTATGGATACTTGAGATGTAGAAGGAGGGTCTGGCTTCTCTTGCCCTGCTACAGAGTTATTTCAAGTTTAAATCAAAGTTACTAACAATCTGGATTTTGGAGTCTAATTTCTGAGCTTTGCAGGGAGGAGTTCCATGGATTATCTAAAGCTGCTTCTCTCCTGAATACCAAAAATGTAGCTCAATGTAAACATAAACATAAATGTAAAACACAAGTTTTGACCATGCTGAAGTCCCAGCCAAACTTTTAAACTCTTGCTGGATGCAGACCTAAGCATTTAATTTCAAATGAATTTCTAAGTAGTTGGTGAAATTACAGGCCAACTTCTAAAATACACTTGCCCTAAAAACAGCAAAGAGGTTTCTTTTTTATTTTTAATGAAGATTAGGCAATGTATTTGCAGAATGTCTTCCTGGTTTCGTTCCAATGTTCACATCATGAAGCAGTGAGCTCATGTTTTCTGTGCTATAGGGCTGCTCTATTTCTGCTTCATGGTGTTTTCTATAGGCTGCAGACAATATCCCTCCTACAATGCTTGTGATTACATGTAGAAGGAAGGTATTTTTATGGATTTAGGGACATTCTGTACAGTTCCCCCAAAATAACACTGTTCTAAAGTCAGTTTGTGTCACAGCAATTTCAAGTAAAAACCTAATAATGTTCTACAAAATAAATGCAAAAAGACAAATAATTTGACAAAATGATAGCAGGTTTACACAATATGAAACTTTTTGATAGTGGCAGAGAAAGGTACTGTAAAATGATCTTGAAAAAAGTCAGACTCTGATCTAAAACCCCATGTGAACTGGGGTAGAGCATCCCAGGGTCATCAAGCACCTACCTCATTCTCTGATCATCCGGGGGAGTCATTTCCAGGTCATGGGTGGGTCCATTCAGGCCAATCACATGCAAAGAAATAGTTGGATTTTCCATTCCAACCTAGATTTTAGAATAGGAATAAATTGCTATATCATATACAACACAGAATGGTTTTGTTTTATTATATCCCATGGATTATGAAAAGCATTTCCATCCTATGGTGTGATGGACTGGACTGCTGTGGTTGTTCACAGGGAAACTGCAACTGCAGCCATGTGGCACAGAGGTGTGGAGAGGTCAGTAGGCACAAACAATAGGCAATTTTACTTATGACACCTCTAGTCTTGATGGAAAATTGTACTTTTCATGGCAACTAGAAATATTGCTATTTCATGCCTCTTTTGATAGAATGTTGCCTAACAGGATGATGTAGTAAAATACTGATTCATTTTGTACTGTAGGAAAGGGCA
>NW_008683019.1:2764-24964 GCF_000695815.1 Acanthisitta chloris
ATATGTGGATATCTCTCCAGTTAAATGATGGTTCAATTTGGACCACCATGTGAGGTCTTAGGTACTCAGTGCTTAAAGCAAGACAACCAAAAGAAATGACTGTAGCAGGGTACACCCCTGTACTGCCTTAGAGCAGAAAATTACTGCAATAGCAGCAGCAGTGTATCAGTACTGGTAGAGAGCTGTGCCAGAGCTGTACACCTGCTGCATGTCTCTGCAATCAAGGACAGATTGGCTTTTATGTCTTTTCTGTCTTTCACTGTGTTCTGTGCAATGCTCAGGCACAATGAGTCTCTAAAACCAGACTATGTCTCCACTGATGTTAGGATATCATGGATATTCTCAGGAAGCCCAAACACTGTGTCTTCCTTCTATATAAAAGAAAATGTATCTAAATATAGAATGTATGTATGCATCTATAAATATAGAATCTAAATATGAAAAAGTATTTAAAGATAGAAATATAGAAATTCCAAACTTTCAGACACCAACAACTCCAACCTAGCATGGAAGCACAATTGCTTTTTGCACGTAAAAAGCAAAGAATTTTAAACTTAATTTTCATTATATTTAGAATGGCTAATACTCATAGAATCAGAAAACTTCAGCTTTACAAATGCAGCTAAAGAGCAATGAAGCTCACATTCACTGGGGAACAGCTGATCTTCCCTTACATCTGTTTATTTTCACTGCTTATGAGTGTTCACTATTATACACACTTCTGTCTGAGCCTACTGGAAAGAAAGAATAATTTATTTCTGACAGATAACCAGGACTGATTATTTTATTTTCCCTTACCTTTGGATAATGATACGTTTTAACAGTAGGGTAAAGGCTGCCAGTGTATACTGGGATCTCCATGGTGGGGACTCTGGAGGCATTAATCGTTGCATATGCTAACCTGGTTCCATCAGGAGACCACCAATGAGCAATGTGAGTCTTCAAGATTTCCTCTAATTAAAAAAAAAAAAAAAGCAAGAACAGGAAAAAAAAAAGGCTATTAGAGGTAAATTACTAGTTAGCAATAAATGAAACAGCGTAGATATGAAAATCCCAGTCTAATCACAGCACAGGGAGGATGCCACAAGAATATCAATTAAAAATACTCATCAAATTATGCCATATACACAAATGAACACAATTGATAACAATTACTCTGAATTTATAGGTTATTAAGCATAATTACCTTGCTGAAGAAACATCAGATTATTCATATTAGTACACATATTCATGACAGCATAAAAGGCCCTGCTACTCCTGCTATGTGTCCTGCACATGGATAGATTTCACAATGTCATACTAGACACATATCAATCAATTCACACAGTGTTTATACTCAGATACAAGTGCTAAAACAACAATTTAAATAGCCCTAAATTCTGTCGCCATTCAGGAATAAACAAATATAGCAATTTTCTGTAAGTTATGAAAAGCTGGAACTTCGAAACTCTTTACAAGCTACCAAGCTTTAGAGTCTGTGGCTTGGATACCATCTTGACTTTTATCCTTCTTTCGTTTTTAAATCACTTTTGCAAAGCAATCCTCCATAAGTAGCCAGGGTCAGATTCTGATCCTTTTCACCACTGAATTTTGGGATTCCAAATATTTTTGTGATTTCAGTTGCTATCAAAAAGGTACTCAGAAAGATGCCAATACAAATATGACAGAGTCTGAGTATGTCAAGAGGAAGCAATATTGCCTTCGTAAGAAATTATTTTGAAGGCTGGCAGAACCTAGTTCTTATTAAACACAAGTTCAAAGAACCTCTAATTTCTAATACTTTTCTTATCTTTTAATATTCCTCATTGTAAAGATGAATTCAGCTTATAGATCTCCAGAAAAGCTATAAAATTCACTCTTTGTCCAAGGCGTCTCCAGTTACTAACATTTGGAAGACACTAACTGGGCTTTTTTAAACCTTCCATTTTGTGAAAGGCAATAATGTAATCCATTTTCATTAAGAGGCTTAATACCATGTGAGTCATTCCTATTTAAACCACAGCAGAAGGGCTTGCATATGCTGTACAGATTGATGGGCAGGAAGATGGGGCTCATTACTTTAATGTGAGAGTAAGAAATAAAGAGGCAGCAGAGTGTTTCTAACCCTTCACCATGAAGTCCTCCTACAAAAGTCTGAGCCGCTCCAATACCTGCTGTCATTGCTGGTCATTGGAAAAATCAATTAGAATTTTTCCAGTTCAGACCCAACACGTTTGTTCACCACCTTACGATGACCCCCCAATCCAACTAGGATGTCCCTCTGGTCTGAAGAGCACAAACTCATCAAAGACTGTTTCATTTCTTTTTAAAAAGCTCTTGGATGAGCAATCCTTGAAGAACAGACAATGATACTCACCACAGAGCAAAGAAACACCTTGTTAACCCAGACTTCCATATGGCTTGGGATAAAACTCCAGATAACATCAGAAATGATGCAAGGGAAAATCATCCTCGATACTTACGCTTTTTACAACTAAAAAATTAATTAATCAATACTTAATGGCAACATGTAAGTGAGGTTTCGGAAAGATATTTAGGAAGTTACAAACTTTACATGGGAAAGCATATCCAGCCAATTTGCTTTGCTGCATTGTCCCACCTGTTATATGTACATTTAAAAGATGCTGCTTTTGACTTTTATATTGGTTGCCCATTAAAGAGATAATTAAGAGCATAAAGGAAAAGGAGTAAAGATGGATGGCAGATAAATCCTTGACATTTTAACATTAATTAGGAATGACTTTATTCAGCAAACATTTTCTCCAGGATCTCAGACTTAATGAAGCAGTTCTACTGAAGGTCACATACCCAGAAAGGTTTTAGTGCAGGTTTTGTGGTCCTCTGCTAATGAGATTTAATTGAGTGAACCTTTGCCTTGAAACAAAGCCAGGACCTTGCCGTTGTTAGAGAGATCAGTTGGTTTTAGCAATCCAGAGAGCATTCTTAGGAAATACAAAATGGATTAGTAGCAGAAAATTTCAGCTGAAAGTAAAATGTAATTTGCAGACAATTTGTTCTTGGGGACACTCTATTCCTTGCATTTGCATTTAGCACATGCTCTGAAAATCAGTTGCATTCAATACTCCTGGGTCTTTTTGAAGCTAGTTCAGATCCTGCCTAACACGTATGAAAAGACAGGTTCTCCTTAAACACCAAAGCCTCCCTACACATATAGCTCATGGCTAAGAATATAAAGTTATAATTGACCAAAACTTTTGCTCTCTTCCCCAAACCCTGCAGTTGCTGAGTGCTACATGATGTTCTTCTTTCTGCACAACTTTGCTTGCCAGTCACACTGGGGCATGCAAGCTTGAAAAATAGTGAGAATAAAGTGTACAGTTAGTTGCTTTAGCAGAACAAGGGCTGTTCAGGCATGTTGGCTGGGTTCAAGCACAGGGTCTGAGGCAAGTCAATGCTTGCACATTCAGTATTGAACCACTCTGAAACAGCTGGATGACCTTGCTTATAAGTAATGACTCTGGTGAGGACATGTTATAACCAGTGAAATGTTTGAGCTCAAGGAATATTCCAGTATGTGTATTTTAATCCTTCTTCTAGCTGAATAAGACTCAATTGAATGATTATTTCAAAGCTGTGTGAAACAAAGAGTCTTCAAGTTAACAGGCCCTCAGGAGGAGCATTTGGAGTCCCAGGCCAGAGTATATTCAGTGACAACTGGCTATATATCCATCTTAGAAACTTCAATATCACTGGATTAGAAAAGAAACCGGAGGCAATAACAGAGGTGTGATGAGAGGAATCTTCCCTGAGCTTAATTACAGCTGGGCCTGTTCAGTCTTGAGAAGAGACAACTGAGTAAAGACCTCATTAATGTATTCAAGTACCTGAATGGGAAGTGCTAAGATGATGGATCAGACTCTTATCACTTGTGGAAACCATGAAAACAAGCAGTAATGGGCAAAAACTGATGCACAAGAAGTTCCACTGGAATATAAGGAAGAATTTCTTTACTGTGCGGGTCACTGTGTGCTGGAACACATTGCCCAGGTCATAGATTCTCTCCCACTGGAGGTATCCAACAACTGTCTGGACACAATCCTGAACCATATGCTCTAGGATGGCCCTGCTTGAGCAGGGAGGTTGGACCAGATGACCCATTGTGGTCCCTTCCAACCCAACTGATTCTGTGCCCATTTAGTGCGTTACATGAGTGGCTGTCTTTGGAATAAAGACCTGAGTAGCCTCCAAAGTAAATCAGGCTGCCCTCAGTGGGAATTCCATCTCTTATGAAGAATGTGTTTCCTGATAGATGTTTTCCTGCTCACTGTCAGGGAGCAGAATGCAAAGTCCTTGGCTGTGGTGCTCAGCTGTGGCAAATCTGGACTTGGATGTAGCATTTTGCTGTGATACCATAAAGGCAATCCCTGGAAGGGCTGTACAATGGATCAGAGATTGGAGAGACATTTCTACTAGGTCTGTCATCAGAAACTAGCCCATCATGTGTATGTAAGGTAAGAGGCTGCTTCTTTCAAACTGCAAGTTAATTCCAGCAGTACTTGCAAGAACAGTCAAATGAGAGACTTATCTTACTTTAGGTAAAAAACAGCTCAAGAAATCATGGGAAATGAGTCTGGAAGAGACTTCAAGAAGTCTGTAGTAGTAGCTCTGCAGCCTTTGTCCATCCTGAGTCATACATGTGAATTTTCCCTTTCTGCTGAAGATGCCAAAGTTCTGGCTTGCTGTTTGAGAAAGGATGAAGCTTTGACCAATGTCTGACTGAGAAATCCATTGGTAGCTTAGATGTTTCTTCTAATCCTTCAAGCTGACACAAATAGCTTGTATTTTTCAAGTGCAAGTTAACAGAGGCAGAGACTTGCACAAGAAAACAAAGATGCTGGGATAGATCAGTCCTCTGACAGGTACCATTGCAAAATGGACAGGTACCACTTCAAAAAAAAAAAGGAAAAAAAAAAGAATAACGTCAGGAGGAAAAACTGAGAAAAAGAAATAATTTTCAAGTGAAAAAAATATATTTGCCTTTCTGTCATCACAGTCACCAGAGGCATATAGCTGTATGAGCTGTATAATTTACTCACTGAGGCTATACCAATTACAAACATCAACATCCCAATTCCCATGCACATGGAAAGCTGGACACACAAACCTGACTGGTCACTTTCCTTTGACCACCCACATGCTGCTGCTCTGTGTAAGGCAGGATCTCATCATGTGCCCATGCCCAGTGTGTCCACATTGCCACCCCTCGTTGGGAGTGCAGTGGTGGGAACACCTAAAGACTTTCTACAGAAGTGAGCAAGTCAGTGAAAGACTGATCCAGAGAGCTTTTAAATCTTAAACTCCTAAAATCTTCTAATAAGGCGCCCTTGGAATAATATTACAATGAATACAAAGAAACTATCTAACCTTTTGTCTTCTGTACTGCCAAGAAGAGATCTAGAGATCCAAATGTTGCATCCACTTTTGGTGAAACACCTTGTGTTATACAGATGTGTTGCAGTCAACAACTGCATGTCATTAACTTCAAAAAAAACCCTCCATTTCTAACACCTGAGGAGGTATCCTTGGAGACTGAGAAGAAAGGTTTATTCATCTTTATCTATAAATGTATAGGCTTTCTGCATCTTAAGAGTCCAAAATAAAGGTGCAATGGGTAGAGGTACTTAGGAGGTTTTACCTATTAGATCATAGAATAATAGAATCGTTAGGGTTGGAATAGACCTCTAAGACCATTGAGTCCAACCATTTACCACTGTGTTCCCCACTAAACCATATCCCCACGTGCCACATCCACACACCTTTTGAACACTTAAACCAATTTGGTTTGTACAATCAAAATCCTCTTCCTGTTCCAGACATTTCATTTTCTTCTTCAATAGAAAAACAAAATAATATTATTAATTATTAACCCACAGAATACAAAGACAGATAATAAATAGCTTGATGCTCCTCTGAGTAGATATGGATATGTGTGCACATATCTAATTTTCTCTCAATAGACTCATTAATTTCAGAGTCTTTTAATTTTTACACAAAGTATTATGTAAGATTTTGTCTGACAGAGGGAACTTGCCTTTCAATGTTATTTATTGCTGATGTGATAAAATGCAGCAATTCCTGGGAGCATAATCAATAGTTTTCTTTGTGTGATGTATTGTAGCTGATGCTCAGATCATTAAGTATTTGGTGGGTTGAAGACATTCTGCTATTTCATTAAAACTGCTAATATAAAGGAATTTTAAGCAAAATGAAATTAAAGCCTAACATAAAGGCCATGGCTTACATGAGGAAAGAAAGCTCAAAAGAAATTGTCAGTAGGATGCATCAAAAGAACATGAGAGGAAGAGAGATCAGAGAATGGAAAGGGGGTCTAGGAAAAGAGAAAACAAAGACTTCTGAGATAGCGAAACCCCAAGGGTTCTCATAGAAACATCAAATACATACAAATGCTTATTTGACAGCTGCCATCTGTTTTAAAATCAATTACTAGATCATCTCAAAGCACCCACCACACGCCCAAATCGATTACTATTTTACAGTTTGAAAGCAAGTATTTTTAGCCAGTTAGGGAAAACTCATTGTTCATGTTGGCCTTCACTGACACATGTTTCAGGGATGGCTGGAGAGGATCACTGTGTCATCTTTCATTCATATACAACCAAACTTTTCTCTCAGTTGCTGTACTGTAGAGCTACCTCGACTTCCATTTAGTTATTGTAATAGGTATAAAATGAGTGTAAAAGTGGTTATGTGTATGCAAATAGTATAAAACTGCTTTATATTACTATATCCCATCTACATTTTCCTGTGTTGACATTATTTTGTGCTGAAGTCAGCAATAGCCCTGCAGCAGTATTGATTTCAGAGCAATTAATCCTCTTTCACAGTTACCTAATTGAGCCACATGGAAAAAAACCAGCAATTTTGCAGTGGTGCTGAACAATTCAACAACCTTTTGTAGAAAAAGAAAAATGTAACTTTTTGGCTGAGTGCTAACTCCAAGCTCAGGCCAATCCCACAATCCCTGTGGGAGAGAGAACAACCATTCTCAAGGTGCTTGTGCCATTCTTCAAGGGATTCTTTAGAAAAACAAGTTGCAATGCTCACCCCTGGGACCCTTTATTCCTACTCAGAACACACAGCCTCCTCTGCCACTGACAGGCAACAAGCTTATGAAGAATAAACTATTACTTGCTTTCATGGTGTTTTGAGGACATGCTTTAGAGAGCACTTTTTAAACATCAAATCCTCAATGCAAAACCTGAACACCCAATGGCAGCAGCATTGTGCAGTCATGGAGCTGAATAGACACAAGTGAGGAGCTCCCATATGTTTGGCAGCCATGACAAGGTGGCAGCCCCTCATCTCAGGAAAACGAGTCCAGCCAGGAGTTCTGCACCTCCTCAAGCACAGGGAAGATGTGGGCTGCAAGTGTCATTATTTCCCCTGAGTCATGTGGTTTAATTGCTTGAACACAAGCTGGTTTCTGCTCAGGCAGTCTGGCAGCCCCTTGCTCCTGCAGAGCATCACGTTGAGACAGCAGGCAAGGGTTTGGCCAGTGCTTTCTGCCTCCCCGTGCCCAGATGCTGAGGGCCTGGAGAGAAGCTCATTTTAGCAGGGTGTTTCATGTTGGGTGCTGAGGACAACCCCATGGGACTCTACATGTACTCTGCATGGTTGACAAGGTCACATCTTATCTTCACATCTCTTAATTGGGCCCCAGAGCTGACACGTGGCCTGAGCCAAGCCCAACCTTGGCAAAGAGGCAAACCTCGTGAAATCTGAACACAAATGAGCCATGGTCCACCTTCACTTCTGTGAAATGAAAGTGGCTCTGTGTGACAACATCACAAGCTGCTGCACTCCAGCAGAAGACATGTCACCACTGGATGCTCACAAGGTCCCCTGAGGGAACACACAGGGATGAAGAGCAAATAGCATCCAGCAAAGCTAGAGTGTGCACATCAGAGGCAGCCTGGCCAAATCCTGACTACTCCAACCTGGGCCCCTCATCCACAGTCCCAGCTACCAACACAACCATTGTTTCTCTAGGACAATCTTTAGGACACCTATCCCCAAGAAGCAGGATGAGATCACATTAGGATAACACCAAGCTGCTGACAGACAAAATAGACTTTCTGAGGCTACTAATTTTGCCACACTTCAAAACTGCCAGTTTAATGCTTGTGAGGTTTCTGGTTTTGCTTTTGTTTTTTTCCCTGATCCATTGATTCTTCTAGTTTCTTGTGTTTTCAACACTAAAGCATATTATATGAGTCAGGGCATTGGGGTGTTGTTTACAATGTTATTGGCAAGCAGCTGCCAGACCTTTTTTGCTCTCTGAGTGCTTGGGGGCTTCAAAAACTGGTGTTATTGACCAATGGCCTGATCCTGTCCTCAGGCACATCTTTACAGCTCCTACAGAACACATGTGTGAGGCCAGGCTCAGACTGTAAAAACTAAGAAAATGTGAATATTTAAAATCTTTGTAATTCATACAAATGGATTTGATGAAAAGAAAACCCTACTTAACAAAACAGATACAAAAAAGTATGAAGTGTTACCTGAGAAGTACAGGTGGACACTCACAAATAAGAAAAGAATTCAGCTATCTTGAAATGGCTGAAGGGGCTTCTCCAGGCCATCTTCACACCATGGCACACTGGGTGCACTCAGCTCTACAAATCCCAGTTGAAGTGCAAAAAGTCCTGGAGAGGATTAAGTTGTCCTTTGGGTCACACATGGACCCTGGGTCTCCACCAGAAGCAAGGAGCAACTCGCCAGGAAGTTTGGCACTCCTTCCAGAGCAATTACTGCAGGCAGGCAAGGTTACCATGTGTCATACAAAAAGCCATACCATCCTATTGGCACATCAGTATTTTGGGGCCTCCTTTGCAATAAAAGCTGTCCTCTTTGGACAAACCCATCAGAACAACACTGCCTCCATATCCTCCCTCTGCTCTTTTCAGAAGATTTTTTCCTCTGTGCTTCTTGCTTTTTCTCCCCTGAGCACCATCCTTAGGAATCCTGAGTTGCTTGCTTTCAAAAGCATCAATGATTAATGCTCACAACAACTCCTAACATTTAGCAGGTGTCCTCCTTTGGTGGTGTGAGTCAGTCTCAACCTCAATAACAACATCTTGGACCATGCTGGCTAGACTGACATGCAGACATTTCATCAACGCCGGCAAGTCTGTGATCTGTCAGGATGTCCAGATGTAATAATGAAAATGGGAGCTGAATTATGAAAGTAGAAATATTAGAGATCTTATCATCAGATATTCTTGTTTCTAGCACTCACTCCAAAGAGCAAATGCATCTAGGAAACCCATCTGCCGTGGCACGCTGCTGGATGCCACTAATACATAATAAGAATGTATTTTTCCATCACCTGGCATAAACACAAACCCACAGCCTGTTGTCAGCTCTCTATGAAAAGCCTGTTAGCTAGGGGCACTACATCTGTAGAAACTTTTCCTGGCAAAAGTCTTCTGAGTAATTTGCACTGTAGCTCACTAATGTGGGTAAGGGCTCACTGCTAGATTGCTTCGTACCTTCTCAATTGCTAATTACCTAGACAAGACAGAATACACATTGCCCAAATGCAGTAGGGCTCCTTAAGTCAAAGCCTTCTTTCTCCCCCCCTCTCCCACCCCCTGCTGCTTAACAGTTTCCTGTGGCTGGAAATACAATTTGCTTATCTGTGCAATGCAGTGAGACAAATCAAGGCTTTCATTATATGCTGAATATTACTCTATTCAAACCTGCTCAAGTAGCTTCCACTTCACCTTTCCTTTAAATTAAAAGTTACAGGTTCTTCCCAGCTAATCTGTGGGGTTTATGATAGAAGGAAGATGGACAGCCAGCCTTCACACAGGGGATCCATTTCAACGTATCAAGAAAGTTAGCAAGCACAAAACCCTCTGAATTTGACTATCAAAAATTCATTAGACAATTGCAATAGTTCAAGAACACAAGTGCCCAAAAGCAATCTCTTTTAATGTTTCATAAAGAAATATGAGCGATAAGAAGACTCAACAGTCTGACATTGCTATTAAAGAACTTGATTCTTCAACCCCACGGACTTTTATCAGCACTTGCACGAGATGTCTTTTATGTGAATTGCTTGCATGATTTATTCACCCTGAGCAGCACCTGCTAGTCACCTAGGCTGAGTGCTAATAAATGTCAGTTAATATTGCAAAATACAGCCCTGCTTTATGAAATGGGAACTGTAGCACATTGAGCGAATTTAGTTTAGGTCCAAATTCCTTACCTGGTTTAAACTGCTACAGTCATTGAATAGCCATTAAAAAAACACTCAACGTATATATTGCCCTACTATGGCAATATTCCCAGAGGTTTCAATATGAACAGTGATTTAGGATCGGGCTAACAGATATTTAGCTCAATAATGACTCAGAGGATGAATCTGATTTTACAATACTGAATAATCAGAGGAACTACTGAGATCAATAGAGTCACCCAGGAATAATATAAAAAAAGAGAACAGGATAAAACCAGAATTTGAATTAGCTTACACCAATATTTCAGAAAAAAATGTGCTTATTAAATAACAGGAACATTTCTTATTATTGAAGGTAATGGTATGTAATCAGGTTATGCCACGGATGGATCAGTGGGGTTTGACTGTGTTTTTCAGAGTGGAGGCACTTGCATGTTGAACAGAATTCTGTTCTTCCTACATGTGTATCTTGAAGGTCCTCCACTATGGACTCAGGCAAGCATAAAGAAAAGAAAAACATACCTGCAGGATAATGCGCACCCATCAGAATCTTTTTTATCCCCACTATCAGGAAATACTTTTACCAGTATTTTTGAGCTGTAGGCCCCTGTGCAGTAATTCTAAATCTACAGAAAAAAGCTTGCATAGTCACTTTCCTTGGACCACTTGGAATTACCCCCACATCTCCCCAGGAGATGCAGACCTCAGGCTAAACCCTGGTAATGCCCAGGAGACTATTACAGATGCTCTGGGTGTGAGTGATGTCTCCAGCTGCACACACAAGAGTACCCTGCACCTGAGGCAGGGGCATCAACTAAGTCTGCAACTCTAGTCAACAGCAACAGCCCAGAAATTCCCATCAGTAAGTGAAATAGGAAATAAACCCCAACATTTTTGGTGCACAGAATCCCCAGTGGGGAAATTGTGGTGGGTCCAGAGGAGGCCATGAAGATTGTCAGAGGGAGCTAGGGAGGAGCTTGATAGGACAAGGGATTATGGTTTTAGATTGAAGGAGGTTTGATATAGATTAGATCTACAAAATACATTTTTTACAATGAGGGTGGTGAGGCACTGTCACAGGTTACCCAAAGAGGTGGATGTCCCATCCCTTGAAACATTCAAGGCAGAGTTGAATGAGGCTCTGAGCAACCTACTCTGGTTGAAAATATCCCTAATCATTGCAGGGATGTTAGACTAGCTGAGATTTAAAGGCCCTTTCCAATCCAAAACATTCTATCATTCTTTGATGCTGGCAGAGCACAAATCAATTTGTAGCGAACAACATTTCTGCTACAACAACTTCAAATCTCCATGTTAACACAATAAGCAAATGCCCAGACAAGGACAAACAAATTAGGGAAACATCTTCTCTTTTAGTGAGGTGGAAGGAGGTGGAAACAAAGGTACTGTGGGTGTTTCAATTCACATTTTCAGAGCATAAGGGGTTTGATGGCCTTCAAGGATGCTGAAGGGGCAGTGGGGAGTGACAAGGGGGTGTCACCCAGCTCTTGCTCATAAGAGGAACTTCTGGGCTTGGTCAGTCATCAGGTGCTCAGAGCCTTGCCTAGCAAAGGTTTGGTCCATGGCACACTTCTCATCACAGGCACTAGCCCCACATGGGTCTACATTCACTAACGTTTTTGAATTTATGACCATTTTAATTTCCTTGGAGAGTCCAAAGTTCATGTCTCTAATGATTGCTGGGTTTACTTTAAAGCTACAACAATTAGAGTCTTCTAATGAGAGTTTTAATTGGATAGTGAATTAAATAGCAGATGAAGCTGACTATTCATACTGGCAATGGAATTCCAGAAATTTAGAATTCTTTAAAAATTTTGTTGTATTGATGTGAGTTTTCTATTCCCTGTTGCACCTTGTTTCTCATGGTAGTACATTAATTCCATTATTTTCAGCTTTTTAATTTAAGCTAACAAATCCCCCATCCATAAGACAGCATATAAACATTTCTGAAAATATATGCCAAAATGTACAGAAATGTACATATAAACACACACACATGCATTGTCACGCACTAACAGGAAAAGAAATTGCCTGTATAATTGGATCTAAAACTGGTAGGAAAAAAACTTATTAAAAATGAATATCGTAGAAAGGCAATTAAGAATTTTTAAGGAAAAAGAGCCCTGATTAATTAACTGCAAATTATAAGTATTACTTTGAATTGCATTGTACAGAACAGGATCAAATTACCAATTATCCTTGCCCGCTTTGTTCAAAGATCATGAATGTGCATTTTAATTTACGCTGGAGAAAGCTAAATATACTGAGAACCAGCGTGTAGAATTTTGCAGATATCACTGGGGATGAGGGGGAACTCCCCCATTACCATATAAATGACATGCACAGACTTATAAATGACACACAGTAGCTCCAGCTCGTATTGTTCCTTAGGATGTAGCAGGCAAATACCGGAAATTAAAATAAAGCTTATAACCTACCAGATAATAAATGTAACCCATACCCCACAAATCCCCATCTACCAGAGATAATTTTGTCTGCTGTTTTTTGCTGATTAAGGGTGGCTTTGGAGAAAAATACCCTCCTCCTTTCCCTTCTTTATCTGTTGCATTTATTGGCAGGATGGAGATGGCTCCATTTTTATCTACCTAACAGCTCACATTATCTAACATAGACTAATCTTCCTTTCCAAGGTCATCATAGCCTGCTCTACCCTTAAAAACTTCCTATTTAGTATTGAGAACAATTCTCACATTAAAAAACCAAAAAGACTCATTATAGCATCTCCTTTTCCATCAGTATATTTTCACCACAACACCCACAACATTAGCAGTGGTGTTGTGTTGAGGTCACAGGTTACCAATATCTCATAATCCCCTGTAGTGCTCTGGGTTCTGGCTGTGATTTTGTAGGGTGTTTGCTGAGCCAGGCCATGGGACATACAAAGCTGGTCAGTACTATGAAATGTATGTTTTGAAATGCCTCAAAAATGTTCAGATAGCTAACATTGAATTGCAAAGAAAAAAACCTTGTCCTTTCTGAGGAGGACAAGAAACACTGAGTTGTACTCTGCCATTTATTGTTTATCACTAAAAAAAAAGTAATTTTCTAAGTCATGTTATTCCTGGAGTATATGGATGGGGGTTACACTCAGAAGTGCCAATATATATTTTGTCCTTTCTTTCTAAGACTTTCTTGGATGTCTTTCACCTTTTCTTAGTAACTTTCTTCCTGGAAAGCCCAGCAGCTCTGGGCTGGCTGAAGATTTTCTTGGATGTCTTTCACCTTTTCTTGGTAACTTTCTTCTTGGAAAGCCCAGCAGCTCTGGGCTGGCTGAACACCCATTTCCAGTGATGACACAGGGCTGTGGCAGTGCCCAAGGCAGGTGCTCTGCCCTGCTCCTGCAGGCACAGAGACTTGCATGTGGGAAGCCTCAGGGAGGGAGGCTGTGACATGCTTTTTGGGTTTCTTCTGAGTGATATTTGTCATTCCTTCCAACTCATGAAGATTGTGTCCTCCAGCCTGCAGCTATAAATCCCAATTACCTTGCTGGCATGTTGGGTGGGAGGTTTTTCATTAGGCTTACAAGGATTCCACCAGGATGTGAAAATGCTCAAAGCATGGTTACATCATGATTACACAGATTTTTCTTCTCTTTTTTTCCTTCTCTTTTTTTTTTTTTTTTTTTCAGTGTGAAGAACATTTCTTAAAGGATTGCTAACAGGATGCCTGGTTTCTATTTTGCAGATCTACATTCCCAGACTGAAAAAGGGACCATAATACACCACTATAAACACAACCACCTGGCTGACTACTTGCCTGTAAACTATCTTTCTGTGCCTTATGTACTCAGAGAGATGGTTTAGTGCAGTTTTAAGTCCAAACCCATAACTGGCATAAATAATGTATCTAGTAACAGATACTTACTAAGGGCCCAGTTCTTGTTTTTCAATGTGACAAAAAGAAATGTAACAGTGTCATGCTTGCCCTCTAAGGACTGATGTGTTCGAAGGAGCCAAATCCACTCCTTTCATACCTTCGAATGCACTCACAAGTCATTATTTTCCACTTGAAAACAAAAATAGACATTTACTCAGAAAAACTGCAGTCAAGCAACTATTTTATTCTTTCTTTCCTTTTTCAAGTGGTCAGCAAAGTATACACTGTTTCCACTAAGCTACACTGAAAGCTTAAAATGAAGTAAAATCAGACAGAAGTGACTCTCCATCTTCAGGCACAGTTTAGCTGCTGCATTGAAGGCAAAGGGCTACTTCCTTCCCTAAATCATATCCCAGCTGTGTTTTCAGATTTGTATTTCTTCGTAGGGGAGAAACACAGGTCAAACATATTCCTTCTCTAAATCATATCTCAGCTGTGTTTTCAGATATGTATTTCCTCGTAGGGGAGAAACACAGGTCAAACATGGGACAGAGCATGTCAAGGACTGTCCCTGGATGACCCAGCAAGTTATTTTGCTGGAACCAAAGCCAAATACTTTGTGATCTGGTGTTTACTACCAAGTAGTCGGTGGACTTGTGTTTGTAACTTCTACACAGCACAGGCAAATAATTCATGCATGTGAACATCAGTTCTGTGAGGGGAGAAGAAGGCTGGCTGTTTTAATCCTAATATGCCAGTCAGGCCTGGGCTTTGAGCAACATGGCTAGATCCATCATGCTGCCATTTTCCTCCTCTCCTAGGGAAAGGAGCTGTGCCAGGACTGGAGTCTGCAGTGGCCCTTTTGAAGACCCAGTGGGATGGAGGAAAACACTCTCTTGGCTTCTCCACTCTTCCTGCAACTTCCCTTCAGCTGAGGTGCTATTCTGCAGTGCTGTGCTGAGACATCAGCTCATTAAAGATAATCACGTGCTTTAGTAATTGGGAGATCATGTACTACAACACTTCTGAATGGCAGCTCACACCAGGAGAAAAACTGTTGCTACATCTCCATTTGTGCCTTGCTTCTCCCACCTCTCACCTGGCACCACATGATCTCTGCTAACAGAGCCAGAACAGCACCATTAAAGTTACCATTTCTCTTTCTTGGCCTTATTATTCTGTCTTCCATCATTTTAAATCTCCCAAAACCATGAACACATTCCTAATGTATACCAAGATTTTCTGGTTCACTGTTTGCCAGGTTAGAATCCAAATTATTCACACTCATAAGGTCAAAATCACATGCCCAAAAATTCACAGGCAAGCTTTTAAACATTTCCCAGAGAGAGTTAGAAGGACCACAAGTTCCTGAGTGGGCAGAAGTGAATTCTTGTTCACCTCAATGTGCCCACTGGAGCCATACCAGCAGGATGACAACTTCTTCCACTGTGGCTCTGTGTAGTGCCCATGAGGCAGATTCACAGTGCCACTGATAGACCTGCTGAAATGAGGATATTTACGAGGAAATTCCCAAATCTACTCCCTGCTCCATAGTGCTGGACAATAACCACATCAACTCCCTGAACCTTCTCCTAACCCTCCCATCCCACCACTACTGAGGATCCTCAATAATTGCTGAGACATCCACAGTTGTATCAGCTGTCAAATATTAAAGAGATGAGAAGCATGAAAGGATTCTAAAATACCCACACTTAGCTGGAAAATGATTTATCATCACACACGATATAATCTAGGCAAGAAGTGCTACATCAAAGAGCCTTATCAAGAGCCTCCACACATACAGATCCTTGGGAAAGACACAGGGTGTGTGGAGAGGAGAAAGGTAGAGAGGAGGGAGAGAAAAAAAAAAGATAGTGTTAAAGCACCGTAATTAATCCTTTCCCTCTTCATGTCCTTATGCAACTTTGTGCTGTGCCTCTGAGGGGCAGCACAGCCTCAGCTTTCGCATCTGAAATCCTTCAGCTGCTGGGGACACAGCTCTTAACCTCCTGTCCTACCCTCACGGTTTATAGTCTGCTGGTGATCCAGAATAATACATAACAACCTAAGGGTTAGGATGGGTCAGTTCAATAATCAAGTAAAGTGTAATTTTTAAAATGAGCTACTGAATCTTTAAAGTCATCTCTGTGCCTGCAGTCTGAGGCAGAGACTGGAAAATCAAAACAAATGTGATAAATACAATGATCTCCAGATAATTCCCATCCAGTGAGATTTATTTTGATGTCTGTTTTCAGACTGTTGTCTTCAATTTTAAAAGCACAATAGCATGAAAACAGAATGTTTTGCTTTTAGGAGCTGTTTTTCTGTGCTTCCATTTCTTAGCAGTTTCTCAAATCTTTAATCTAACTCTCGTGAAAGCCTCCTGTAAAGAATTGCTTTTGATCTAGTCTTATGCAGTAGCTACTGGTGGTTATTTTTTCCCCTGCTATTGTTGTTAAATCAAATACAAGACAATGACTCAACTTTGAGCAAAAGCAAAACTAATGTAGGAGGCAAATGCTTGTGAGTCATATGTGTAAAAAGGGAAGGACTGAAGTGATTTGCTTCTGTTTTCTGGGATTTGCAAGTCAGGTAAGAGTCTATCAGCCCCTTCATGATGCAGAACAGAAGTAACAGTCCAGCAGAGCCAGAGCAGATTTAGCAGCAGATGTTTGCTTTCTGCTTGCAGGGTACCCCATGGGTTGGAAAGGCTCCTGCTCCTGTCGAAATCAGCTGGGACCAGTCCAGCCTTCCTGCACAGTGACTCCCACAGAGACATCTCCCCAGCTGAGCATCCCTCATATCCTGTGACCAAACCTGAAGGGGACGTGCCAGGCATCTGTGCTGGAGGTCACCCCAGGGACATGCTGAAAACAGATCTGGTTTCTAGGGCCTAAGGTGAGACTCTCACCTCAGTTTGGTGTCCTAATTTCTCTCCTCTCAGCTAAAACCAGGCCAATAATTGTGCCTCAGTTTGCCTGTCTCTAAAAAGATGGCAATAATTCCTGTTCTACCAGGACATTATGGGAAATTTTATTAATTGATGCTTGCAAAAGGCATTAAGATCAAGTCAGAATAATTGCCTCAGTGGAGGTCATAATTAGACTTGTACCAAGAGATACATCTGAGCGTCATCTGTGATGCTCATTAATCTCATTCTTGCACTTTAGCTACAAGTATGTGGGTGCTAAGGAGATGAGCTCTTCTCTCAAAGGTGCCCACTGCATTTAGCACAAAGTTTAAGCACTTTGTTAATACTGACAGCCAAACAGCCCTGTGCAAAGGGTGTTATGGAGACCAGAGAAAGCTTCACAGTGCAGTGAAGACAAGAAACAGACCTTGCAGTGGAGCAGGACAGAGATCTCTGCAGGGAAAGCCAGTGAGGCCATGAGCAATCCCTGCCCAGAGAGGAGAGGCTCACCCAGCTCTCCTTGGCTGAGGGTCAGCTCAGGGGCCAGCACTAATCTGATCAAAAAGGGGATTGTGAAAAGCTCATCCGACTCAGACTGTGAAATCATGCTCTTGAATCCTAATAATTTCTACAGCAACCAGTTGTCACGCCATGAAGAATTATGAACAAAAGTTGGGGGTGGGGGAAGCAAGTTGACACACATTTGTGAATCCCAAATCCTGTTGTAGGCAGAGCTTGAAGACTTCCTGTTTCAAAAGAACACTCATATTTCTGTATAGTGTGCTCTAAAAAGGACGATGTGAAACACTAAGGGTCATGTTTCTAAATGTGATGGAACTGGAAAGTATCTCAGGATGATCAAAATTTGAGAAAAATCAAAATTAATGCAGAAACTTTGGAGATGATTTCATTAGAACATGCAACAGAATGATGGATTTTGGGGCTCATAAAAGCTTATAAATGACATCATTTTAAAAAGAGAACTTTTTATATTCTTTTCTGCACTCTGCTCACTTTTCCACTGAATAATTTATGCAACAGTGTTTTGAATTAAAATTCAAGTCAAAAACCCCCACAAACATACCATCAAAGAACCGACTGTACACGCTAATCAAAAGCAAAATAGGATTTCATCTTACACTGCTTCTTTCCAATCAGGGTGCTATTTGCATATGGTATTTTTTTTCCCAGAAAATCATGCAGATTTCTCAATGTTTGCAGCTCTCCTCTTGCATCCTGATGGGGAAAGGAGCTGCTCCAGCTCTCCATAGCTTTACCACATGGTGGCAATGTAACCTCCACCTTCCTGCTAAGGAGGTGAGTTGTCTCTGATTTCCTCCTTCATTACTTCTTATTCACTCTAATTATCATATTTGTAGGTGCCAATTACAGCCTTCTGAGTTTCTGCTTTCCATTTCCTCCATAAATTTAATAGAGGATTGTTTGGTTTATTTTTCAAATAAACTCTGCTACATTTCTAAGGACATTAAACCCTGTAATATAAGAGTTTTTCTTTCAGTTAATGCAATATTGTATGTTTCTCTGATCTCTAATGAAGTTTGGAGGACCACTCTGGAATTATTCCATTTTGCCTACAAGCACTCATATGTCCTTCTGTATTAACCCTTTCCTTTCCTTCCAAGATAGTACCTCTCTTCTTTAGTCTATGTTTCTTTCATTGCCTCATCAGAACTGGGGGGATGGGTAGGGCAAAGTCTTAAATAAGTTAAAACCATCTTAAAAATAATATATGGAGCACACACACACACACAATGAAAAATTAAGAATATGTACATTACCCTCAAATAAGTTAAAACCATCTTAAAAAGAATATATGGAGCACACACACACACATAATGAAAAATTAAGAATATGTACATTACAATAACAACACAAAACCAGTAAAAGATACATTCTGGAAAGGAATTACATAAGAATGCATAAGAAAAAGGTAATCCATGAGAGACAAGGCCCTTGTAAACCACATTGAGGAACAAACTTGTAGTCTTCATTTTAAACAATTGTGGTCCGGAGAAAATTAAATACAAATAAATCTGTTTGTTACTACTTCAATTTAAAATCAGTATGTAGAGATAGCCTGGATCTAAAACATGATGTAAACCTTTTTTTCCTGCATTTTTCAAAAAGTGTTGTTACTTCTCAGACTGGAATATAATGACACAAGGTCTCAGTAGAAGGTATTTTTCTCTGATCCCCAGCCCAGGCACCATAGATTTAAGGCTTAATGGGTTATAGGCAAGAATACAGCACTATATAAGTCAGCAAAACCACTCAAAAAAGTGGAAGCAAAACTCAGCAAAGTTTAAGGAACGTGGACATTTGTTAGAGGTATCACCTTCTGCTTAACTGTGTAATTTTGATCTGGATCTAATACATAAACCAGGCTATTGTACACAGTAAATGAGATAGTAATTGTGAATTCTACATGTACTTTACAGGCACATCTGTGTGCACTTTGTGAAATATTTTTCAGGTAATAGTTTGGAATTCAAATACTCAATACAGACTGCAGTGGTTGCCCTTTGCTGTATAATCAGTCCCAGACGAGATAAAGAGTAAATCTTTTTTTGGTGCAGCTTACATCCATATTGCCAGCACAGTTGCAAAGCAGTCAAGGAGACCTAGCTACATCACAGGAAAATTTATGGTTAGAAACACAGAGCACTCAATAGTTTGCTTTGGTACTATAAGATGCTTCTACTCATTAAAATTGGAAAGAAATCCTTTAAAACTGAAAAGAGATCCCTTCAAAAACCATAATTAAGAATTTGTTAATTAGAAGCATTTTAAATAACTATAAATAAGTGACAGTATTTAGCTCTTAGCAGCATTTTGGGTTGCTGTGCTGTTTGCTGTGACAGAAAACAAAAGGATAAATTTTTCCAGTGCAGAGCAACATACAAGATCTTTCATGGTCTTAAAATTTCTTATGGTTGGAGAACAAGGCACAAGAAGTTTCCAGCCATTAAAAAGAAAAAAAAAAGTATTCTAATCACAATTTTCTGGTATGCAAACAGTATCTTGTCAAGCAGGGAGCAGAAGCTGGCTGAACACATGATTATTCAGCACCAGGACAACACAGGTGAACACAGAAACAACTGTGACCCCTTTACAAGGAAAGAACTGGGAAGAATGGCAACAAATCCAGATCTATATGGCTCAAATAGTTCTCAAAGTGGGAAACTCTGTTTGCAATAGAAAGAGTGGCAAGAGGCAAAGAGGCTGGGCAACACATAGGCAGTTGGTGCTGCTCTCAGAAAGGCTCCAGCATGTCTGGGCTAGTCAGGGGATGTGTTAGCACTTGTTGCCCGAAGGCCTCAGGAGGAGTAGGAGATGGGAATCTTGAACAGAAAGCCCTGAGTGCTGGCTCACCAGTCTGGAGTTAGGGAGTTGCTGGGATGTTGCTGGGGTAGAAGACATGGAACAAGTTGTTATGCCTTAGGTTAACCACACCAAAGTATAGAATAAGGCAATCTGCAGGGAAAATGCTAAGCAAAGGAACTATAAGGATCTGTGAAAAACAACAGTAAAGGGACATTTTGCTGGCATCCAGCTGTGTCGCATCCATCTGTGTCACATCTCTCCATGGTGGCAGTGCTGTTCATGCTTTAGGATGCAGACCTGATCAGATGTCACAACACAGGTTTATTCCTCAGTCTCAGCCCCAGTGCAGATTCTGGCCCAGCCTTGGTGGGCAATGAAACCTGGCTTGTTACACAACCACCTGACACCCAGAAATCCTGGTGGATGTGGGAGTGGGTGCAGGGAGGCAGAGCAGGGTGCAGGCCAGAGCAGCTCTTGCTGCAGTTTGTGTTGATTTGAAGGAAAACTTCTCCTACATGTTACAGCATCGCTTGGTCCCTGCAGTCCTCATCCCAGGACGTGCTTGAAGGTTTCTGCCATCCTCCTGGATTTATTCCCTGCTGTCCCACAGTGGCTGCTGTGCACATGCATGTGGTGTTTGTAGGCACTCAGCAGCCAACGTATCCCTGGTCACTTATATTTTACAATTTAATACATCCAAAAGTTTTAAGATGGTCTTTAACTTATGCTGTTTCCTCCCACTTTTCTAGTTGCCATTAACTCCACGGTATAGTTTCCCCTTGTACCTGTACCCACTGAAGACTGGAAAGCAGCTGGTGCAGAAACTGCACCATATGGCAGTTACTTATAGCGACATAAACTAATTGAGTGTTGAGGGTGATATAATCCCTGGATGCTTTCTCTTTTAGAAACTGCTCGTATGTCAATCTGAGCACTTTCAATATCTGCTCTAGTTCTTCAGTTCTCCTGATCCAAAGCAAAATCCAGCTAGAATCACCTCCATGTCCTGGTTGGTATCAACATTGCAGTCACCACTGGGTTTCTTTGCTCAAATCTGAAAAATACCTTGTACTGTAACACCCACATCCCTCATGAACTAAAGGTTCAGTGGAGAGCTGGTAGCTCGAAACACTGGTGGAAAAACCAGTCTTGTTTTCCCAGGACCAGGATCTGAGCCCGTTGATTATCATGTCTCATGCAATGCCAAGCACATGCAACACAGATATTGAAGGCCATTTTTCACATACAAAGATTTAACCTCCTGCCTGTTGTGCTGGAGGAAACCATGGATCATTTCTGATATTCTTTTGATTTCCCTGCTATTATACAACAACGGACAGGCCAACTCTCTAGTGAGAATCACATATCTCAGCAGAATTTTCATCCCTTTCATGTAGCTTTCACTCGTTCTAATTTGGACAGAGTGCATTCATTTTTGCTTTTTTATTTCTTCCGGCAGATACTCTTTATTCAGGCCAGGGAGCAGCGAGACAAAGATGATAGCTATTTAAACAGCCTGTAGCTTTTGCACTGGGCCCTGAATTTCCATAAGCAAGGCTGCACCAAGGAAGAAACTGCATCAAGAAAAAACCCTACAGAAAATTACTTTTCCGGTCAAATTGATGGAATTATGCACTAACACACAATTTCCATGGCTATCTTTCAGTTTCATTGTCCTTTCTGTCCTTTTACTCACTTCTCAACTACAGCACTTTAAAAGTATTAAGCCTGCTTTCTTTCTTTCAAGCATGTTTTTTTAGAAAGAGTTCATGGACACCCTCAGAAGGAAACAACCAATTCTCCTCAGAGAAATAATGAGGCACATGCATATTTATCACAATATAGAGCTCCATTCCCTACA
>NW_008683019.1:25027-30984 GCF_000695815.1 Acanthisitta chloris
TAAAAGCAGGTGTATTTACCCTGTTACATAAAAACCCCAGGTATTCTGTAAATTCTGAAGGGATATTCCAAAAACTCTTACAGCTACTTTGCAATCTCAGAGCTAAAAAGTCTAACTGCAATGACATCAGAAAAAGCCATCGAAACTATACATAAAATCATAAAATTTTAGATCTAGAAGAAGCCCAAAGAACTCATCTAATCCCCACCGTGTATTTACCCTGTTACATAAAAACCCCAGGTATTCTGTAAATTCTGAAGGGATATTCCAAAAACTCTTACAGCTACTTTGCAATCTCAGAGCTAAAAAGTCTAACTGCAATGACATCAGAAAAAGCCATCGAAACTATACATAAAATCATAAAATTTTAGATCTAGAAGAAGCCCAAAGAACTCATCTAATCCCCACCTTGCACTGAAATAGGACTGATGTTTATCTCAACAATCTGTGACAAAAATCTGTCTAATTCACTCTTAAAAATCCCTCAGGACAGAGATTCCTACAGTATCCCTGGACAACATGCCCTAACAGCTATATTTCCCCCCAATAATACTGTACATAGTTTTTGTACAATTTAGTTCAAATCTTTTCATCTCCTACAACATTCTACAGCCTGGAAGACTCATATGTGTTACAGCCCCCAAGGTCAATTCTACCAACGCAGACATGATGAATTTTTGTTTTACCTGCAGTGAACTTGATAACCTAAATACATTCTCTGTGTTTTATCATATCAAAGCACAGATATGCTTCTAGGGAGGAAAAGCATGGCTCTCTAATATGACTGAATTTGCAAATAGTCTCTTAACATTCCATTCTTTATTTTCTGGGAAAAATATCACTTTAAGATATTTCCTTTGCAACCCTGATAGTGGACATAAAAGCATGAATATTATAGCAAGACCCTCTCATTCAGCATCCTGGTGCATATCCAGAGCATCACTATTAGCTTCTATGGAGTTATTCCAGACTTCAATTTAGCATGGCATAGGTCAAAGTCTGTTCTGCAATATTTAAAGTGCTAGTATACTAATTGGTTATTAAAAATACCAGCATAATCAGAAAATTAGGACACAGATCTCCAATGGACAATTTAACTCAAGGCCACTGCAATGAAATTGGTACAGAGAACTAGAACTCATGTACAAGCAGAAAACCATGATAGCTCTGTTATACAACTTATAATACACCATTTTTTGGGAAATTTGACTCAAGTGATACAATATCTATTTTGTGATACTTACCAGGGCTTCAGGGCAAACAAAACCACTCACTGAACACCTCTTAGGGCACTGGCAGCTGCTGGCTGACCAGCAACACCAGGACAAACAACTGTCTTCTTTCCACTGCCCCAATGAGATCACCGACCACGGTAAATAATATTCTGTTTTCCTTCCAAAAGCCATCCTGTAGCCTGAATGATGGTGATCCAAAAATTAGAGGATGACAGGTGTTGGTTTTGGCTGGCAGCCTCCTTTCAAACAACCTTCTGCAGAAAGGGAAGGTTAAAGACTGGGCTAGAGCTGGCAAGGTTTCTTGCAGTGCGGTGCTGGATTTTGAAGCCAGTCCAGGTAACAGCATATTTTAAAGTTTTCAGGAGCTTGCTGATTTCTAGGTAGGTATTCACAATGTGCACTGCAAATGGTTCAATTTTCCCTGACCTTTGCCAGCTAAGAAGGGCCAGAAGCCTATTCCTGGAGATGCAATCTGTAATGTGAGCTTCCCTGTGACAGGGGAACCTCCACCAAAGCAGGTGAGGGAACTTCTACCAAACCTGTTGTGACACCATCTGGTGAAATTTAAGACTCTCTTTTCCTTGGCTTTAACATCAATAAGGCAAAATAATGCTGCATCTAGTTCATCTTCCTTGCATCAGAATTATGTATGGTGGAAATACCCACTACAAACACATGGCTGAAGTCAAGAGCTGCTCTTCATTCCTACTTTGACTGCAACAGAAATGGCCAGATTTTATGCATATTTTGTGTAAATGAGTGTGCAAATAAAGGTGCACAAAACTACAGTCATCTTTAATAGGCAGCCAAATAATGGATACCTGGGATTTGTATAGTCCCAAGTGCCACAGAGAAGCTGCATGTACTGAATGGGCAACACTGAATGATGTCCAAAATGCAAAACCAGAGGAAATCTTGCTATTTTAATATGATGACAGTGTTATTGAAGCACTGTCTTTGCTACCTCACCTGAACAAGCACACAAATGAGGGAATAAATTCCATGCAGCTTCCCCAAAAACTCTGAAAAAGCATCAGCACATACTTGAGGGCAAACTAAAGGTTTTTAGACTTGAGGTGCATTTGTGGCACTATCTGATGCCATTTCCCAGTTCCAAAGCTAAATTCCCTTTATCCCATAGCAGCTTTGTAGGACTGCAAGTTTATCCATGACCATGAAGTATTTCCTTTGTGACTGAAAATGTGAAAGTTCTCAAAACCAAATTAAAATCTGTGTTCTTTGTCTCAGTGTTTCTTCACATATCTTGTCAAAAAAAGGAATCATTTGTAGTCCCATTAGGTACCTTTACTGTCAGGAGCACTGGCTTTCACGAGGAATGAGATTTATTTATCCAGAGCAACTTAAATGGAAAGAGATTTATTTATCCAGAGCAACTTAAAAAATGCAGTGATGACTCAGTCTGGTTCTTCATCTCATCCTCCCCCACGAGGTCTTGGAGCTACTAATTACTGGGAAAGGTTAACCCTGACTGTGAAATATTAGGATAGATCATCTTCTTCTCTGGTGGCACTGAGCAGGAACTTTAGGAGCTACTTGTTTTCAACCTAATTATGAATGTCCCTTTTCAAATTCAGGTATAATTTGATCATCAAAGTTCCTGTTTCCAAGCAGAAGTTAGGTGCCCTCATATTATACAATGAAAAATTGAGCACACAGACAAATTAGGTAAGACACTGCTTCAGCAGACTTATTGAGCATTTCCCCAGCACTAAGACCACTTCCAGAGTCTCAGAATTAATACTTCTAAGCTTAAGAAATATGTCTACTTCCCTTGCTTGAAATACTATAAGCATAAAAGATACTGCTTGAAATAACTGATATTTGATTTGGCAGCTCCTACCAGGCACTGCACTTCTGGGACCAGTCATACATGTTCTAAATATACCCTCTGATATTTTTCGTGAGATGCTGATTAAATTATGGAAAAGATTTTTCTTTATTACTGTGTTCTCTTTCCTCTCTTTATAAAGTCTAGAAAAGGAACAGAACCACTATTAGCATGAATCAGCCAGTAGCTTTGGCTGTGTAGTTCCCATAAGCTCAGAGAGAGTTTCAGGGAAATGTATGTGAGGGGAAATTGGGAACCTTTACTAGATCTTGCAGCAAAAATTCTGCAGTTTCATTGTCTTAATGACGATGACATCCTGGCCTCTCCCACCAGGTGTCACTGCGAAGTCACATAAGAGGATCTTGGTGATCACACAAGAGGCAGACAAAATGAAGATAAATAAGGCATAGGAATCATCTCTGAACAAGTGTCTCTTTTTCCCTCCTCCTCTTTGTTCCTAGCCAAAAATAAAGCACAGCAACACCGTTATGCATTAAGCTTAACAAAGCAGATATCAGTTTTAAATCATGGCTGTGTACAGCTCATAGTGTGGAAGAGTTTTAAACATGTCATGGGAGCTGGGGCTGGGGCTTTGCTGCCAGATGTGGTTCCCTCTGATGTGAGGATGAGGAGATGACCAGATGAGATGTCACAGCCATGGTGTTGGGACTAAGTCTGGAATGGGGATGCTCATTTTGAGATGATCTTTAGATTTAGAGACTTCCAGGACAAACTCTTCTGACAGTGACATGAGATGAGGGAGCAATTCACAATTCTTACTTTTGCCACCAAATTCCCTAAACCCTAAAAATGTGTCCTATGGACCAAGTTGTGAAATAGTTTCTAGGTTTTTCTAGTTTCTGCTCTTACAACTGAGGGCACACACAGTAAAACACAAGGAAAATGCTCAGTTTCATACTTTATGATGGCATAGGACCATCCATAGGTGAAAATCCTTCCTTCCCTCCCACCAGTGACAGCAGCACACACCACTGTGCCACATCCTCCTCCCCCATGATTTCCAGGCATGCACTGAGCTGTAGAACTTAACTCCACAAGTTCCCTATGTCTGTGAACACAGACTTTCTCAAAGGAGGTCACACCAGGACTTTATAGCAGTGCAGCCCAGAGACAGTCCCTGTCTTACTAAAGGGACTGTGATTTACCCTGCTGGGGTGTCCCTGGTCTGGCAGCAGTGTCAGCATGGAGGGATGTCCTTCTGCCCCATTCCCTAAGATTCAGCATCACACAGTCCCAAACTCAATGAACTGTCAAACTGCAGCATGGGGACACCTCAAACTTCTCTTTGTCACCCAACAGGAGCACAGTGGTGATCTCTCAGAGTGCCTTGCTGTCACCCTTCCTCACAACCCCTGAACAGCCTCTCCACATGTTAGTGGCAAATCAAGACACTTTAATTACACCATGATGGAACTCATTTCTGTGCAAGAGTACTCTAACGAAGTGTTTAAATGATATGAATTTTACCTGCACTTTACTTTAAAAATGTACATTACTTTTATAATATTACTATCTAGAGAGATAACATATAAATACTCTTACCCTGTTGCTTTGGAAGTACTTCATGCTATACCAGCACTTGTTTTAAAATCATCTTTAAGACTCATTGCTAAAACATATTCTCAAACCAACAATAATCATACAGCAAACTGAAATATAAACCACTCACTGCTGTTGCTATGCATTTAAATGTGTAGCTGATTTCAGCTGCAGAACTTTAAACTCTCTTTTATAGGGTATCACTCTGTTTCAGTGTAAGCATCTATCAGGCACAGCTCTGGAAATGTTAAGTCAGACTATGAAAACATTGTCAATGCTTATTTTAGCAATAAACCCCGTGTTTAATCTATGCTTTCATGTTAGAGTAATCTATGTATCAATCTATAACCTTCCAGCTAAATGCACTAAGTAGATTAAGCTCTGATTGATTTGAAATGTTTTCCACTATATTATCAAAAGTCTACAGATCAGCATAAATACCTCGAAGAAATTTTTTCCCTTTTGGCAGATTTACAAAAGTAGAGTTTAACTTGAATTGAAATGAACTTCTGCATTTTTCCAGGGCAAAAAGCCTGTCAAATCTACTCTAGATCTGCTCTGCTTCTGGACTTAGTAAAAAATTGTGATTAATAGTACAGTGCATCTAGCCTGTCGTGACAAAGTGACAAAAGCAGTGATGTTGTGAAGAAAGTGTTCCCTCTGGGTCTCCCATTCATCTGCAGTGTCAGGAGTTACCCCAAAGGGTGGCACTGCTGGGATTGCCATCTGCAGAGCACACTGTGCAAACAGCTCTCAGAAAGGGGAGTGGGGGATTGCTATTGATGTGCTCTTGCTACTTATAATAAAAGACATTAAAAGTCATCTTCCTCAAATAGAAAACATCAAGTTTTATTATTTTCTGTACTGCATTTAGGATAAGTGAGAAGCAGGTTGTGAGTTGTCACAGTAACCCAGCGGGTGCTGCGAGGAGACTTGGCTGTTGTTGCTGGGGGTCACAAACTTCAACAACAAAAAGAGCATTCGAGGGAAGAGGAATGTGCTGAACTCTCTGTGATCCTGTTTCTCGCAGCTCCTTTGCAGACTATCTGCTGGAGATGGCTGCACAGATGGAATAAGATTTCTGCATATGCTCTGCATCCAACCTGGTAGCTCACTGAGATGGCAGCAGCACAAACAAACACGGGGCTGAGCATCCCATCCAGCTCTGTCTGGAAGGTGGGGAAGGCATTCCTACAAATGACAGTGGGAATGCAGGAAGAGGAAAAATAGCCCTGAGGTGGCAAATTTCAGTCTTTCTCCAGTTTTCAAGCATTTCCAGTCAGGTAGATTTGGATTTAAAATGTTGTTCCAAT
>NW_008683019.1:31041-32695 GCF_000695815.1 Acanthisitta chloris
TTGGAAAAACAAAGACACTGCTGGTAGTCTGCTGGCAAAACATCCCAGGTGCTGCCCAGGTAAAGCTTCAGCTTCACTGACAAAGATGCCTGAGTTGCCATGGACTCCAGTGGGGAGGTGTCACTTATCTCTCAGTGGTCCTTATCCATTTACCACCATGCAATACCAACTTCTGGGATTCTGCTCCATCCATCCAGGCATGTAGATATCTGGCATCTGAACAACGCTGATCTATCTGGCACCATGGCCCCACAGCTTGTTCAAGCATCTGCCAACAGATCTGTCTGGCACCATAGCCCCACAGCTTGTTCAAGCATCTGCCACAAGCCTTCACTCCTGACACTGATCCTAGGCATCCCTCCATGAGGATTGCACGAGTGACATGGTGCAAAAGAAGGAGCTCAGCTCACACAGTTCAGCTCTGGATTTGCTTTTGGATTCTGCAACCCATTACTTGGGAACATTTCTATCTTGGGTTTTCCTGTGGGACCTTCTACACCTTGCTTGTGAAGTAAGAGAAGTATTTAGATCAATACAAACTGTATTTGGACACAAAGTGACATTCGCAAAGGGATACTATATCCTAATTTCTTCCAAACACACTCCCAGTTGAATAGCAGGTTCAGTGGTCCTAATCTGCTCATGCCTCACAGAGAGGTTACAGAACCTGTCTTGGGATACCCAGAGTGTATTTGATCATATACTCCTTTCTTACCCTAGTACATTAACATAAAGTTAACAAGCAAGTTCATTACAAAGGACAAACCTGAAAGTCAATGTCAGCCAAGAAATTGCTTGAGCAATCCCATAATTGAATAAAAATATGTGTCAGCAAGGCAATGTCAGCATGGGCTTGCTGGTGTACTTGGAGTTCACGGGCTTGACAAACTCCTCTCAGCATGGTGCTATGTGTGAGACTCTACGAGAGCACCTCATGTACCAAATGACATTTACCAGCAAAATATGGGTAGTAGTAGGCACATTTGACCTACAGAGTCACACAGGGCTCTCCACAACTTCAGCCACAAATTAATAAATAAAGAAAAATGAAAGAAAATTAACATTTTGTAACCTCTTGCAACTTCTTAGTCACTCCTCTGGTTACAAAGTGCTTCACAGGGAGGAGATTTACTTGCAAATTTTCTGTGGTACAGTGTAAACATACATTTAGATATAAAAAGCAATAAACCTCTATAAGATTTTTTCACTGATGTGTTTGATGGGTTTGTACACTGATTTGTGGGATCAGGACCTTTGGGAGTGGCGAACAAAATAATTTATTTTAATTCCCTCATTTTTGAGTCCAACAGCCCCATCTTAGGTGTCATACAGAGTAATTTCAGGAATGATCCATATTTTCACACCAATTAATGGTTAATGGCACTTTGCAAAATATTCTGTTCTATTAAGCTGCAAGAAAACTGGGAGTAGCCAACAGGACACAGTTAATAGATGCCTCTGGAAACTTTCTCTCTGTAGAGTTAAGAAAATCTTGGGACTGTGCTGTGACTTGTAGGAGAAAGTGTGACTTTAGAGGGAAACTGTGTCACAGGAAAGAGACACTGCCAAGTCTCTCTCACACATAGGATCCTTGTGAGAAGGAACTGCTGGAAGCATTGGCCAGGAGTCGTGTATATGTATATACACACATATA
>NW_008683020.1:0-15466 GCF_000695815.1 Acanthisitta chloris
CCTCTGGCGCCCGGCGCCGCGCACTGCGCTCCCGCACCCTCCGGCCGCGGGGGAAGCTCCTTCCCACCCACGGAGGCTAAGCAACACGCGCCGCAGCTGTTTAACTCCTGCGACACCTTCCCCGCCAAACCGGTTTTCTCCACTGGCCGAGGTGGGGAGCGGGGAGAGACCTGCAGGAAGGGCAGGGCAGGCAGGGGCGTCCCACCCTAGAGACACCCACCAGCAATGCCAGGGCCAAGCGCAACGGGACCAGCTCCCTAAACATTCCCAAAGCCCGACACAAAATGTTTACTATTCAGGAAATTTAGCAATTATTTTTTTCCCTCCCTGTAGTGACATTACCCTACCTTTGATACTAGATCCATGCAGAGACCCTTGCATTCAAGCTGAAAGGAGGAGACAAAGATTAAGGAGTTGCACTCGACACTGGTGTAAGTTTCTTTCGGGACATTTTCAGGCGTTTTGAAGCAGAACAAAAAGCATCAAGTTAGAAAGCAATTGCCTACAAGTTTCTGCAAAGCAGACAACTTTGATACTTTCACTGGATCCATTATTTATTATTCCATACTGAACTGTCTGCCCTCCAGAATTTTCACTATGTTTATTTATGCCACAAGCACCACTCAGAGAGCATCTCAGGAAGAAACACTATAACTCAGTGCCAGCTGAGGGCATCTTCAACTGGAAGGCTCAAAATGCTTGGCAAATATTAGTTTAGCCTCCCAACAGCTGTGTAATGAAGTCTCCTATGCCTCATCTACAGTGAAGGAAACTGAGGCAAAGCACAGTTAAGCATCTTACTCAAATGTACCAAAGAAATAAAAAGCAAAATATGTTTTTAGATTTTCTTTGCTTAACCAAAGAGTAAAACTCTTCTTGCAGAAAAACCAGCAAAGGAACAGAAAACTGCAAGGCAGACAACAAAGACCCAAATCAGATTAAAAACAACATACCAAAATGGACTTGCCGATGCAGATTTAATTGTTTTCTATGAAGCTGTAGCAAAACATTCTTTGAAGCTGATAGGAAATATTCTCAATTTACTTCCATTCTCATCTGCAGCTACCTTACACTTTTTGTTTTTTAAACTGAAGAGAGGTAAAACATCCTTCCCAAAACCTTACAGCATCCATTAAATCCTCTCAGGCCTGCCAGAAATCTCCCTTGACAACCCACTCATCATCTACTGAAACATCCTCATAAACCACAAAGACAAGATTTGCACTTCAGCTAATCCATCTCCTCAAAGGCAAGCAAAAAGTAGCGTGAAGCCCTTTGAGTCAGGACTTCACTAGCTTAACGGAAAAAAGTGGAGTTTCTATTCCTGCCAGTGTGTGATGCTGGTAAGTGAAGTGGATTAAAACAGCAGTGATGCTCATCACCTCAATCTTGTCATTAAGCTATACAGATATATTGTAACTTTGAAGTCTGTTTTAACAACACTGTTTCTCTGTAGGAATTAAGGCCATGAGGAATAAGCCCTCCACAAAGGCACATTTCATACAAGTCAGCAGCACATCTGAATTCACAGGATCACAGAATAGGTAAGGTTAGAAGGGACCACAGTGGTTCATCCGGTCCAACCTCCTTGCTCAAGCAGGGCCATCCTAGACCACATGGCACAGGATTGTGTCCAGACAGTTCTTGAGTATCTCCACTGAGGGTGACTCCACGACCTCTCTGGGCAATCTGTTCCAGTGCTCAGTCACTGCCACAGTAAGGAAGTTCTTCCTTATGTTCAGGTAGAACTCCCTGTGCATCAGTTTCTACCCATTGTCTCTAGTCCTATTGCATGGTACCACCAAGAGGAGCCTGGGTCCATCCTCTTGACACCCTCCCTTCAGATACTGATAGACATTGATGAGGTCCCCTCTCAGACATCTCTTCTTGAGGCTGAACAGGTCCAACTCACTCAGTCTATTCTTGTACAAGATTCAAGACCTTCAGAATCCCAGCACATCCTTGGGCCATTTTAGCAATGGTTATTAAACACCAAAATGATAATTTTCCAGCAGGTCACAGCAACACTATACAACCCATAGCCTTTGTACAGCACATATAGTAAATTAATACCCTTCACAGTTTCCTTCTAGTGGGGTTCATGTTGCTCAGCATAAGCCAGGAGTGTTGCACTTTGGACCAGTTGATTCAATGGCAGCAGTAACCATCTTCCAAGCAAGACCCTTTTTCCTCATGTGCCAACATACATGCCTAGTAAATGTGCTAGCTCTGAGACAGAACTGGGTTTTGTTGTTCATGTTCAGTGCATTCAGCCTGTGACTAGACAGTAACTCCTATGCTTCTTGAGAAGTGTTCTTGATGCGATGGGAGGAAACTTTCTGTGCATCAAAATTATAGTTAAGCCATGGTCCTTCGAAATGCTTTGTCCATTTGGATGCCACATATGCCCCAGGAACGTATGACTGGATTAGTTTAAGAGACACAACCACTGAAGTCCAGCATTGCCTCTGCACACCTTGCTTCCTGTTGTAAGAAAAAAGGGTAACCTATATTTAAGAGCAAGAATAACTTTCTGATCAGAAGAGATGGAAGGCAGGGCACACAACGCATGACTAACAAGTCTTAAGGATCCAAATAAATACGCAACTTTTTTCCCCTTTCCTCCTTTTCCCAACTCAATATCTACACAACTTTGACTTTGGGGATGTGCAGTTATGCCAGTAACAGAAAGTTGATGAGGGCTGACTAAAAATAATGGATGCCACACTGCCACTTGCAATTTACATTTGGCCTACAAGTCTAAACAGAAAATCGCTCTTTTTCCCATTCCTTCTATAGAAACATCTGCCAGACAGGCCATGAAGGAGTAAGTGTGGGTAGAGCCAACCCCAACCCACTCACAGATCTTTCTTGGCTTGAATACTCAAGAGGCACTTATTGAAATCTTTGTTATTCATTCAGCAAACACCATGAAAAGAGTCTTGAAATACATTTGAACAACTGCTTCCAGTCACAATAAAAAGTCAGTCTCACAACATTCAACATACAGTTTTACATAACTCTGAGAGGGATGTGGCTTAGGGAAGGAAACATGAAGGTAAACAAGGTGAATGATGCCAGAAACCACCTACACCAGAAACTCTGGATAATGCCGAAGAGTAGCCTTGTTTTGATAAGTTTCATCTGTATTTAGTCTAACAATTTATTTCTATAAATCCTGGGGCATCAGAACAGAAGTTTTCACCAAAGATAGTAGAGAACATACATGCAACATTTCAAACAGAAGCTTCATTAGTTTTATCAGCACAAGACCATCATTATATATTGATGGATGACAATAAAGTCACACCAAACTGAAATCAGACCAATTGGAGAACTGTAGATACAACAACATGTGGGACAAGTGACACTGTCCACGCATGATCTTGTCTGTACTTTGTACAACCTCAAGTCTCCACCTGAACCGTGAGCATCTGTTTCAGAATGATTTAGGAGACTAAGAGAGATCTGGTACTACCTCGCTCTGCCGTAAACTGTTACTTCCCACCTGTAAGGGTTAATCCAGTAACCCTTCAAATTAGACTCATACTGTCTTTACATTATTGTATTGAGGAAGCAGATGGCTTTCTTTATGCCACCATCATATTCAGCTGTGTGACTTCTCATGTTAGCCACATGAATGAGGCTATGACCATGCTATCACAGGATTTATAAGCCAGGTTTAACAAGCATGCTGTTACTCCCAAACATTTAATAACTTTTAAGGATTTCGGTTCTGGAACTCTTGTCCTGACATTTCATCTTGCAGATACAGGAAATATAGCACATCTGGAACTGATTGAGCCTTCTGGTGTGGCACAGATTTGCTGTTCCCTTCTCACAGCCATGTTGGAGTGCTGAGAGCAGGCCAGCACAACAGACATTAAACTCAGTGCTTAATTTCATGTCCAAAGGCAGCATGAGACCACTCATGTAGAGGATAATCTCATGGCCATCGTGTTTTGTGACAGCAATTTACCACAGCAGCAAAGTATCTTCCCAGATGTTAAATTGTTTATTGTACCTGAGCACATGTGCTCATCCCTCTGTGCAGGAAGTTGGCATTAGGTTTTGTACAAAATAATTGCAAAGCCAAAGCTGCCTAAAAGCGAAATGATTAGTGAATCTGCCATTGCATAATAATGTTGAGACAGTTGCAGGTAGAATGATTTCTCACAAAACAGAACAAATACTTTTCTGTCAAATGTTCCATAATATGACCATTATTAGCACAACCTACAAAATGACAGAAAAGACAGTGGGAATCAGAGCAGAAATATTTTGTGAGAGTAAAGAGAATTTTCCATTACTTCATCTGTCATCAGGACGGGACTATGCAATAGAAAGCTTGGTTGGGAATTCAAAGTCTAACAGAAATCTTCTCTTACAGCCTAGTTAGTTTAAAAAAATCAAACCAAAACACAAAAACTTCAATTGAATCAATTGATGTCACATACAACTATGGTTTTGCTGCAGCACTTTCCCTGAAATTGGCTCATGCAACCAGTAAAGTCCCACGATGTAAGGGACTTCCAAGATGATGAGAGATGATGTCTGGGTCCTTCCAAGGCTTTTGACTAGAAATCATTTTCATTCTTCTTGCAGCCACTGTCAAGCTTACCCAGAAAGAATGAACAGATCAAACAATTTTAAACAAATTAGACGGTCCAATACATTAGGCTTTTGTTTTCCTGCCAAGAACAGGTTTCCTGAACAGAAAACCTTTTTCACTACACTCCCTATGCCAGCTTGCTAGATTATTTCTCTCTGTGAAGCAGTCAATCAGTCAAAAGTAAACAGGCAGGTAGCATTCAAGAACTCAAATGTGGAGACCAAAATGGTGAAAGATCCATCTGTTGTCCTGAACATAAATCTAAACAAGCTGGACCACTGAAAGAGCATGCACATTAGATTTAAGACTCAAATCCACCTGGGTCCATATTGTTGCTATTACCAGAACCACACACAGACCCTCTCTGAGTTTTGTCATGAACCTTGAGCCGTATGGATAAGCAGAACGTGGATCAGAGTAGTATTGAATGAGTCATTCAGAATGGACGTCTGGCTCTTAGTGATCCCACAACAACTACTGAAATTGGATTTGTAGCTTATAAAAAATAAGCTGCTTTGTGAAATCATCATTTTTGGGAAAACACCCAAAGGCTTTGGATTAGATTTGGCTTTGGTTTATGGTTTCCAAACAGATTTCTGCTGTCACAATCATCTAGCAAACTGTGGAGACCAGAAAAGTTTCATGTTATAGTACAGTCCTCAACAAATCAGATCCAGAGTTCCTACATAAGACGACATAAAGGCTTTCATCAGCAGAATTTACTGCTATACTATTGTCAGGATTGTGATAGCCCTAACCAAGGGTAAGAAAGCATCTGCTTTGATAATCTACGGTCCCAAAATATTTAGATGCAGGTCAGCCCTCAAGGATCCCATTTCATTGTCCTTCCGTAAGACTTTCAGTGCACTCTTACGAACTCCCTAACCTTCAATGGATGCAGCCATAATCCTGCTAAGGAGCTTTGCTTGAATTATTTGTAGATAAACACACACTGAATCAGAACTATGCACATGGCCTTCTGGAGATTCTGAGAAGGCAGATCATGGTGTCTGAAAACTAAGTATACTTCAATCACATCTTTAAGAGTTACAATCAAATTCCAGTATAAAGTACAATATACATGTACTGCAGTTATTTGAAGCAGGGATGTGTGCTGGAGCAGTGCCAGAGTTGATTTATGGGGCCAGTTGTCATTTGGAGTCTCTGCTGAAGTAAACATTGTTCCCGAATCTAAAATTCTCAGTAAACTCTGTGCTCTAAGTTGAGAGCACACAACTGAGACTCACTATTGGTGTCTTCTGATAAGTGGTAAGATGACTTCCTAGGAACAACTGGCTGCAAAGATAAATGTCTCAAACATACAAATATTTCTGTTAGACATGCAAGTTATTAATTGTGGAGTTGATGTTTTATCTCTAAAGGTAAGTGAATCTTACCAGGAGTCTGATACTGCAGATCCCAACCCCTACATATCTATCTCAGATGGACTAACACATAGGAATGGCAAAAGAGAAAATTTTGAGACTAAGACCCAAATTATTTCAAGTCTTTTTTTCTTCAGCTAGGAAAGATGTATTTGGACCTTTCTCCCACCCAGTCCTGGAAGCACACCCTAAAATGTGACTTCCACAATACTACAGGGCATGTCTATACTAGCACTGCAGAAGGGATCAGGAGTGTGCTTTTGCAAAAGCTCCCCACTGTCCCCACCAACTGCCCTTCAATTGACATCAAGTCTCTTCTCTTGAAGAGGTCTCAGGGAATATGATCTGGATATAAACAATCATGAAAATGCATTTCAGAAGTGCCCCTACTGCACTTCAGATGTAAACAAACAGTAAATCCCCAGCACACTGGACTGAGTTAGAGTGAAACAAGTAATTCTGAAATACACAGCATCAAGTCTTCTCTAACAACTGTTCTCTAAACAGATATTTTAAGTCATCTGCACTACTTTGATAACATAAACACTGTCACAGAACACCACAGAGAATGGGTGCTTACAAAAACATTCTGAAGAGGAAACATGGAGGTAGAAGAAGACCAAAGAGATCAGAGTAGCTTAGAACCAAACCACTTTTACTGATAATACTGAGCACACGTTGCGTCAAGCTCAGCTTCCTCCTGCGAACTCTTTCAGATGTCAAGTAAATGGCTGGAGAAATGCAAAGAGGCAGCCAGGCTAGGTTCAGATAAACAACCTGAATGCCAAGATGGCTAACTTTGCATAAAAGCCATGCCCTAAGAAAACTGAAATAGGCAACAGATACCTGCAAATATCTGCATTTGTTGCCCTTCTCAGGGGACTCTAAAGATCATGATTGTTAATGGAACTGGGATTATTTCCCTGCGCAGATGCAGTTTTTATTTTGAGAATTCCTCCACATAAGCAATTAAAATAAAAAGCTAAGTCAACAACCAGTAGGTGAACATACTCATTTTACACAAGTTTAACTTTCCTGAAGACGAAACCCAGGAATATTTCCTTACTTGAAGGAAATAGGTCAGGCAAGTAAGATTTGTTTGACTGAGAGGGGAAAGGGAAGGGAAAATCCCCAATCTATTATTGAATTAAAAAGAGACAAATTAGTGGATTTGATTGAAACATTGCTAAATATATGAAGCATTAAAGCCCACCCCAAAGAAAAGGCTCATTTCAAGTTTTTCTTCTTGCTTCACCTACATGATTTTCTGAACAAATCTAAAAGTCTTGGAGGACTGCTCAGACCAGTTTGAGTAACAAACGCAAATTGCCTGTTGATGTCAACCCCTCCCATGAATGCTCCTATTTCCTTTCCATTGCAAAAAAAGGGTGTGTTGAATGGCAACCCTATATGTTAGGAGATTTGAGTATCAGAAGTGTAAAGACACCATGAAGCTATGATTAGTCTTTTGAATATATGCTCCTACCTTTGCTAGTGAAAAAGTGGTACAGATAGAAAATAGATACACTAGTGCTAAAGATTTTCAGTGCCTTCATGAGCACTGTGTTAACTTCTCTTAAGCAACATATCGTGAGGCCTTTGCAGAAATCAATCCATATTAAATAGTGTCACAGTGAACAGTTTATGCCAAGTCACTAGGCAGCAGTTAACTGTGTGCCTTAACTTTTTGTCTTGGTTCCCAAGCAGACTCACGCAGCTGTTAAACGCTGACAGAAGCTTTGTAAAACTACCTAAATATGCACTGTTATAACTGTGTCCTTTCCTAATCCACTACATCTTACTTAAAATCAGGGACAATTTTTGAATATATTTATTCTTTCCAGAGGACATTACCTTGGACTTGTCTATACTGAGTTTGATTTCTGATTATTCCGCTCTGCATCTCTAGTCCTGACTGACTTCAGAAACTGTCATCATCAAGTTCTTGCAGTTCTCTTCTTTAGATCCCTAACAAATAAATATAGGTCTCAGAACAGATTTGGAGATGCTCAGTTCTCAATTTTATGTTTTGAAAAATTAAGTATTTCTTTCTGAATCAACTCACTATAGTTAATTAAATAGCATTAAAAATAAATAATGACCAAAACAACCAACCAAACAACTGCACTATGCAGAAACACACACCCTGCCCAGTTTTACTAACTCACTCATGTAAGAGTGCAATCCTTCATGACAAATGCCATGGCATATAATGGTTATGAGTTGCCAGAGTACAGGAGTAACCCAATTTACACTGCAGTATAGCAATTTCAAACACAGCGTCATGAAATGTAATGATACACTTAAATATGTTGGCACAGGACAAGTAGGGCTTCCATTATCTTTTAACATGCACTGCTACCCCCTTTTCAGAACATGATGTCTCCTTTAGGCAATTCCCTTTGCCACACATTCCCTGACAAATGCCATGGTCCACAGACCCAGTCTGTAGGTCTTGTGAGGCCTAAGATCGTGCAGGCTAACACCATTCTGTCACTGGGCTTTCTTGAGGTTCAGTAGTAGAGAGCTCATAAAGATCTGTTTAACTCCATTCTGGCTCAGGCCTTGGCACAATTTTCTAAGCAAGTAATTTTGTATCTTTACAGAAAGTTCTTTGATTTCTTGACCTAAGATTTCTTTGACTCAGGATTACGTCTTCTCCTCTACAGCTTTTCTAAAGCAATCCTAGACTTGATGCTGAACTGAAAATCCTGAAGATCCCTGCTAAACAGAACAGCAGGTGGAATAGGAGCAGCAGAACCACATGTCATTTTTTTACTCGAGTACCTCATACCTGACCAGCAGGATGGCACAGGTGGCAGAAGTGTATTTCAAGTCCACTCTCTGGATTCTTTGGAGTGACTGTCAAAGAAGTCATTGAGTACAGTATCCAGTGAGTTTTAGAGAGACACACTGACTCACTTCACACAAGCTACACATATACAAAAGTCACACTTAATTTGAAGACACGATAAGGAGAAACAATAAATTCTTTCTTCATCACCCAGAGCATCTATTTGTAAGTCTCTGCTTTTATTCTGGGTAGCCAAGAACATGTTCAACCACTATATCAAAGCTGAATATCCCCCAATGAGATGAATTGTCCATCTGTAACAAGATCACATGCACAGCTAAGTATGTTCTAGAGAAGATTACAAATCTTTCTGCTAGATTCTTATCAACTCTCCTATACTTCATCTTCCCACAGTAGACAACGGAAAAATCCCAAACTCCATATAGGTAACCTTATATTCAGCTTTTGTGTGATTTCTTTTTGAAGTGCGATTGCTTCTGGCCCCCCTCTTTTGACTATCCAAGCCAAGCTTAATGCTGTTTCCACTGGAAATATCTGGCTTCCTGCACATTTTTTAATGCAATCACCTTGAGTGTTCTACTTGAATCTTCCAGAAAAAAAAAGCATTTATTTCCAACCAAAAAGATTAATAATTAAGAAATGATTTTGTTACAAATAACAAAATATCTGTCCCATGATACAAAAGTCCTTGAAACTACATAGCAGCTTCTATTGAAATCCCACAAGTCTTCTTACTTCTTGATAGATGGGGGCAGCCAATTCTTTGGCTCTCTCTGCTCCATCCTCTAAAACCTTTATCAGATGGAACTTGTCTTCCTGGAGTTTTTTGATTTCGTTCCTGATAGGTGCAAATTTTTGAATAACTGACTCTGCTACCACTGTTTTGTAGTGAGCAGTGTCAAGACCGGTGGCTTGGTGCACCACTTCTTCAATGCTGAGCCCTGTTACAGCAGCATGAATAGACACCAGATTGGAGACACCAGGGCGACTGTCTGGATCATAGGTCACTTCAGAAGTAAAGTCAGTCACAGCTTTGCGAAATTTCAGCACTATTTCATCAGGACTGTCTGTTATGTTAACTGTAGCTAACTTCTGTGGGTCTGACTTGGACATCTTCACTGTCGGATTCCTGAGGGATTTTACTTTCTTTGTTGTACCTTAAAAAAAAAGGAATAACTATGAACACAAACAATGGTTTCTTATGACAACTGCTAAGAACACTTTGCAGCAACATTATGAAACTCTGTTTATCTTTGCTGAAAAATGAGTTGTGAGCACAATCACGTACACTCTATTTAGTCCTTATGCCTTCCCTGTCACTCTAAGAAGCCACCTTTCTCCTCCCATAAAGTGAATGAAACCTGCTCCATCTCTGCCATCCTCACTAAGCAGAAACTTCTTATGGGACTTTAATATTCTAGCATGTAGCTAACATGCTGATTTTCCCTGAAAATTTCTCCTCCCTTGTATTACTGGCACCAGGACAAGTTTCCTAGAGAGCATGGACTGCACATTACTGAAAAGTTCTGTAACAGTGAAGAAATAGGTTAAATCCACTGGTAAAAGAGAATCCCAGAACAGTTAATCTCCTTACTTCAAGAAACTCTCCCCACCAAATCTCTTGGTAATTCTTCTAAATCTCAATAAAGACATTTATTAGGGTTGGACTCGATGATCTCTGAGGTCTCTTCCAATCTGGTTGATTCTATGAGTCACCTAAAATTCTCCAACTGAACATTAACCAGCTCTGTTAGAGGTAAAGCACTGTTCAGATAAGAAAGGAGTGGGTATTGTACAAATTGCTAAGATGCATGCACATGAAATAGAATAGTAGCATCAGGGAAATATTGTGATGCACTTTAACAGCATCAACCCAAACTATTTCAGTCTTTCACCAAGACACATCATTCACAGAGCACATAAAGTATCACTCATTTAGAGAGTACTCACGTCAATTGTTTTTAGACACCTAATACAGCCAACTAAATTACCTGCACAGTCCTCATAGATGGTCTTTGTACTCAGTGAAAGGATAAGGATTCTTCCAGCATAGAATTCAAACTGCCCTGAAAATGCACCGTTCTGAATCACCTTTTGGAACAGTCTCTACCATAAATTTGAAGGAGTCCAAGTAATTCAATTGCTTATAGCTAGTGAGTCTGAATAGGTCCCCAGCTTCTCCATTCATCTAGAATACTTTTTTGGCTTGCATATACTTGTGAACTTATAAAGGAATACTTTCCATGAGCAAAGTGGCAAAGTGAAACATTCTTTCTTATTTTCCCAAGTTGAGCTTTTTATTTAATGGTAAACAGTCTCACCTGCATCATAGGCTACAGTGAGCTCCTCTTATAGTGCTTAGTATTCAACTGCTCATTAGAAACTTTAGAGTTTGCAGTACCTAGTATTCTCTGAGCTCCATCCTCGGTCTAACACCATTTTTGTCACTGAAGCTTGAAAATTGAGAAAGGTTTATTAGCATCTGTCTTCTCCAAGGTGATAACTCCTTGCTATTTTGGGCGTGAAGGTCTCTGCTGTGCATTCCTCTGCATTACTTACAACAAAGATGCAATGCTTCTTCCTTGCCCAATTCTTCACGTTTCTTAACAGACATCATTTGCACCATCTGACTCCTCCTAACTCTCCAACTTGTGACCTTATAGCTCAAAAATGGCTGAGAAGATTTTCCTTATAAAGCTCCCTGAGTCTAAGATCAAAACTGGAAAGTCTTAAGGTCTGTAAGAGGTCTGCACTGAAACATGCAAGTATATACTAAACACCCTTAAAAAATTCTGAGCACGTACCAATAAACCCACAGGCTGTTTAGGATACTTAACGCAAACATCTACCACTCGGCCATTGAAGAATTCTGCTTGCTAGACGTCTCTTGCCTTGTTGCATTCATGTCTCCTGAACTGGCAACATGGAACAGAGACCCTACTCTTAAGAAGTCCAGTACTTACAGAGAAAGGCTGACTGGCAGCAGCAGAGAGCATCTGGCCCCCGGGACTAGAATACCAGACGTCACATACATTCCTCTACCAGAGATTTGTGAAGCCTTATGTCTATCTTGGGAGTTCAATTTCACAGCCTCTAGTCTCTTGTTGTCAGTTTTTAATTTTCCACTCCCTTAGCAGCAGTTTGTTCCCTTTTCTTGGTCCCTGAAACTATTTCCACAATATTGAAATCCATCTTCAACCCTGAAGTGAAGGGGAAAAAAAAATAACCAAGACCAGCTCACTTAAAATGGCTTTGGGCACAGGAAAGAATTCTCCATATTTCTTGTTGAAATGTTGTGCTATATCTTGGGCTAGTTCCAGGTGCAGGACTTGATCTTCTCCAACAGGAACATGTGTTGACCTTTTAATAAAAGACAGATACAGGAAACTCAGCAAAGCTCTCTGGTTCTGCTGAAATGTTACTCAAGACTGTCACAGCTTCTGCCATGACTGAGGGCCAGATTGAGCCAAGCACTCAATCCCAGCTAGATATAGGCACTGTGGGAACATGATCCCAAACTGAATGTATCCCAGGATAAGTCTGTTTTTTGTGCTGAACTGAACATCTTCAAATAGTCCTTTGTGAAAACATATATAGTAAAGCTACCTGTAAGAGCAACTCATTATACTCAGCTCCAAGAAAGGTTTTTGTAGTATCTCCTGCTGTCTCTTTAGAGATCAAAGAGCACGTGTTATAGTGTGTGAACAAAGTAAGAAAGATCTGCAAGGCATAAAGCCAAGCCCCTTGTCATGTCACGTCTCAGGAAAACATAACTGTTGTTGAGAAGTTAGTACTAAGGATTTATCAAGGGAAGGAAAGAAGAGAGTGGTTCTTCCTCAAGGGTCACCATTGTATAAATATCATGTGGGCCAGTGCTTCTTTTGTCACAAGTGTTATCATTAGTAGATTAGAACTGTTAGGTTCAAAGGACCATTTGATCTTCTGCATTGAGCTCAATGGCTTGAATATACTTCTGGAGGAAAACACAATCTGCATCAGAGGACACAAGGAGGTAAAGAATCCATTATTTTCCCCAGCAATTCTTTCCCACAGTTAATCATACTTGCAAAGAACGCATGATTCTTCTAGATGAGGCAGACTTGAAGTCTTGCCAGCTTTTGATTACTCTCCCATCCCCCAGCAGATTTTTTTACTAAGGCTAGTGGGGTATTCAGCTCCGAATCCTGGATATGTTCCAGAGCAAGGAAATTCACTATGCATCTTTTACATTCCCAGAAAATTTCAGTTCAACATAGTACTCTTTCCTTCCGATTCTGAATTACTGGGCTGACATCCAGGAATCAACTTGTCCACCTTTGTTCCCCACCAAACAGTCAGCAAGAGAACTTAAAAACAGTTACAGTAGCCAATAGGAAATCACAGTGGCCTATAACTAACAGAGAGAAAATCAGTTACCATAATCAATATACTTTAAGCAGGTCAAAACAAATGTTTCCATATGCCAAAATGGTTCCATATTCACAAAGTTTGCCACTAAACAGAAAACACATTATTTCGATAAATGCCTCTGCATGATTCTTTGCCTTTATCCCTGCTGGGTTTTTAAAAAAATATTTTTCTGTTCTACTGCTATTTTTACTCCTTTCTGTCATATATTTACCTTGTGTCCATTTTCCTGTCTCTTTGATCCTCAATTAATCTGAGTTAGTACCGTTTCTGCCCTTCCTCCAGCTCTAGATTATTCTTCATGACTGCCATTTCCTTCCTGTGTTTCCATTTTCCCCTAATTCTTGTTCCTTATATTTTTTTTTTTACATTAAAACATTTCTTATTAAAGATATGTCAAATTTCTTCAAAGACATATTTTTTTCCTTTTACTTCCTTGTTCTGTGCTCTGTCTGGACAGTCTGCTGCTAATACAGAGAGTAGTAAACAAATCACTGCCTTTACTAAGGAAAGATGAATCACATGATCTTATTACATATGGAAGAGACATACATGGTTGAGCTCAATCAAAACAAGATGATTTCTGATAAAATTATTTAAATTTCACCCTTACACCTTTCACCTAAATTAAACCCTTGCTTGACAATCAAATGGGCCTCACTGCCAAGATGATCATAATGTTCAAATTCATTCTGACTTTTGCCTGCTTCCCATTATTTTCAGCTAAAATTCAAGTGAATTAGAAATATCATCTACTAGTTTTCTAACAGTTCTGCTCTCCTCTACTACGATCACTTATGATTAAATTTCTCTAGATACATGTTTCTGAATTAACAACTGGCTAATCTTGGTTACTCTGTCCTAAAGTCCCCATCCTCATAGTTCTGTATTACTTCTCTGTCCCAACAAATACAACTTCTATTCAGAACAATGCCAAAAAGCACATATGCTCAGAACATAAAAACAGTTAATACATAGTGCATCATCTCTAACATTTATTTCCTGACACAGTTTAAATAATACTACGAAACACAACCAGTCATGACAATGCACTTCAAGTTCTGTCAGCTAGGCTATAGGCTTAGGTATGCTGAGTCCCCAGCCCCTCGTTAGGGTGTATGTCCACTGCAGAACACAGTACACCACAAGGAAAACCGAACCAGCCCAGCCACTAAAATGTGTGGTCAATTACTCACCTTTTTTCAGCAGTATGAACAGGCCTACACTACATACAATTTGAGTACCTCTACAGCATACTGCATAAAATAAAGCATAACTACTTAAAAAATTATATATATGTGTATGAATGTAATATGTAAACATCAATCTGTTACAATTCCCTAAGAATTATTCTCAAGTGACCAGCTTTTTCTCTTTACAGCCCTGTCAGTTGCTTTTTAACCCAGGTAGATTTCAACCAGCCACTTGAGAATTTGTCATCCATTTCCAATCTTCTGATCTAATCAAACCCAACTCCCTCACTCAATAAGTTAGAATGTTGACCTGATGAACATTCATTCTAATGCAGCTGAATGGACACTCCCCATGGGCTCACATTTGCCTCTTACTTGTACAGCAAAATATCTGCTGCTTGAAGCACAGGGTAAGTCAACAAACCAACAGTTCCTTCGCTATTCTGGCTGGCACACTTCATCTGTTTGAAAAAGAAAAACAGAAAGGAATCACACTTTTGGCTATTGGTATCAAAATATGCGATTTTAATTAATTAGAATTCTAATTGAGTAACTTATTGTGCAACTCTAAAGAAGACTGTAATGTCAAATCCACTCCTTATGAATGCATAGATGCTGTTTTATGTCCTATATTTATGACTTTCCCTGCACTGTTCTGATATTGCAGTGGGAAGAAAACACAGTCCTTGCATCTTCTGTGTGCAACCTTCTTAATGAAAATAATTTCAAACACAAAACAATCAAGCTGGGTTAATACACTTAGTATTGATAAACCCTAGCTTTTAAATAGAATTTTCAGCAATAAATTTTTGAAACACTTTATAATAGATATAAAAAGGTATTAATACCTGGGTTTCACAGAAAAGAGATCAAGAAATAGCGATCATACACAGTCACAAGGACAGTCAGTGACAGCTCCGACAACCCAGAACTACAGAGGCAGAGTCCATCATTCTCCCCATTAGTTCACACTGCTTCCCACAACCCACCTAATGTCTTCAAGGCCTTTCAAGTCCTTCAAGTCCCGAGAGGAAATGCTTAGAGATCTGCTTAG
>NW_008683021.1:0-28060 GCF_000695815.1 Acanthisitta chloris
CCCCGACGGTTTGTCCCGACTACAATCCGCCGGGTCCGGGCTGTGTCCAGCGCTTAAACTCGCGGCGTTCCTGCTTTAGGCAATACTGACCTTCGCTCTCCCTCCTGCGTTTTACACTGGTGAGGATTTTAATCATAGAATCATAAAATTTTGGGGGTTGGAATGGAGTTTATAGATTATCCAGCCCCAACCCCCTGCCCTGCGCAGGGACACCTCCCACCAGAGCAGGTTGCTCAAGGTTTGATCCAACCTGGCTGTGAACACTGCCAGGGATGGAGCAGCCACAGCCTCCCTGGGCAACCTGTGCCAGTGTCTCACCACCCTCACAGGGAAAAAAAAAACCCTTTTCCTAATATCTAACCTAAATTTCCCCTCCTTATAATAATTATCTAAAACATACAGTGTCCCATTTCTAGCCCGGTAACTGTGTCCTGATTCAAAGAAATTGACCCAATGGTTATTAATGATTATTTCATTAATCATAGGTTTAGATTTATTTAGCCTTTCCATGCTATACACCTTGTTTTAGTCACTAAGAGCACAGTTCCTTATGTCTAGGGTTAACCCTTTGGTATCAAAAGTGCTCACTCAGCACCCAAATGTTTTCATATCCATGTTCCCCTTTGGTTCTTGTGATTTTCCTAGTTAAAGCAGCTCTTTATCCCCACTGTTATTGATAAAAATCAATTTTCACCCTTAATTTTGTCACTATATGTTACTCAATCATAAATCTTTTGTATAAGCTCTTTGGCCCTTTGCTAGTACAAGAATTGACTTGAATTTATGCCAACTTAAATCTCAATTCAATTTCTAGGTTCCTGCTTAGGCAAGACACTACTCAGAAGCCCTAACCTGGAAAGAAGAGGAGACACAGGTATTTTTGTTCTGAAGATATCTTGAGGATATTGGGCATCCTAAAGAGATCACTCGGGATCTCCTGTGTGGCTTTTACTGACGTGGGATATGAGTTGGGAATACCTCTGTGGGAAGCTCTCTCTGTGTCACTGCTCATATTCTATTTATATCCTTCTAGTTCTGTTTATATTTGCCTCCTCCAAGTTCTGTTCATATTATATTTGCCTCCTTCAAGTTTCAGTTGAATTCTTCTTCAGGATTTATTGCTTGTTCATGAGGTTTATTCATAGGAGAAGGTCCTGAGTGGATTTATATTCCAATAACTTGGAAAATATTAAAAGTAGAAGGTGCAGCATAAAAACACTTTAAATGTGTTGAATATTTACCAGTGTTGAAGGCTGGTGCCCTGAAAGTCCACAAAGGATGGGTGGAGAGGCTTTGAGGAATGATTTCCATCCACTGGGCTCAAACACTTGCTGCTTCTAGGAGGTACATAGTAGGGATGTATTCCTACTGTTCTCTTCATGGCTTTTTGGAATACCATGGGAATTACTAACAAGATCTGGTCAAAGATTGTTATTAATAAACCTTAATCATGTAAATGTAAATCAGGGCAAGTGTAGCCTATGAGCTACAGCAGAGTTAGCCTGATCATTTGCAATCACTGTTAATTAATTGCCATCTTTAATCAGTTTCTGAAACTTGGAATGCAGAGTGAAACCCAAGAGATTCACAAATCAGGTAGTGCTGACATGCACCAGCTCTTACAGGATGGTGTAGAAGAGATCCAGTGTTTGATTTGAGTCTTGGCTTTCATTCACCTTTCCTCCTTGAAATTCCATTGACCATTTTGTTCTCCAGCACCACTGAAAAAAGGCTTTAGTGGGATACTGGGGGGATAATAGAATCCCAGAATAGTTTAGGTTGGAAAGGGACCTTACAGACCATCCGATTCTGATCCCCTGCCATGGGCAGGGACACCTTCCACCAGCCCAGGTTGCTCCAAGCCCCATCCAACCTGGCCTGGAACACTCCCAGGGATGGAGCAGCCACAGCTTCTTTGGACAACCTGTGCCAGTGCCTCAGCACTCTCACAGGGAAGAATTTCCTCCCAATCCAATCTAACCCTGCCCTCTATCAGTGGGAAGCCATTCCCCCTTGTCCAAAGTAAAGTCCCTCCTCTCTTGGAGCCCTTTAGGCACTGTCATCACAACATTTACCACCCAACTGACATTTGCCTTAAGTCTTCCTCGAGTTAAAAAGTAGGGAGAAATCCTGCTTTAAATAACCTCTATTGTATTGCAGTTGCATCCTGGAAACTTGGTTGGGAAATGGTACCAAGTACTCATCAAAAAAATTCCTTTCCATCAGACAGGGTTTACTCCAAAGTTGCTTCCAAGTATTTCATCACAACATTTACCACCCAACTGACATTTGCCTTAAGTCTTCCTCGAGTTAAAAAGTAGGGAGAAATCCTGCTTTAAATAACCTCTATTGTATTGCAGTTGCATCCTGGAAACTTGGTTGGGAAATGGTACCAAGTACTCATCAAAAAAATTCCTTTCCATCAGACAGGGTTTACTCCAAAGTTGCTTCCAAGTATTGTCCTAGAGCTTTGTCATTTACTTGCTCTCTCCTTAACATGGAAAACAGCTGTGGTGAAGGCAGACTGGACAGCCAGTCCCAGGCAGGGACAGTGTGCCCTGCTAATGTTGTGTCACACTTGTTGAACACTCAGCATCCAAACTAGTCCCTGAGAAGAATGAAATGACAAATTAGTGGAGGCTCTGCTGAAATTACTTGTGTTCTCTTTGGTGCATGTGCAAAAAGGTTGGACATTAGAAAGAATTTCTTCCCCAAAAGAGTGGTTAGACACTGGACTGTGCTGCTCAGGGAGGTGGTGGAGTCACCATCTCTGGAGGTGTTTGAGGAGAGACTGGATGTGGCACTTAGTGCCATGCTCTGGTTAACGTGGTGTCAGATCATAGCTTGGACTCAATCTCAGAGGTATTTTTCAACCTGATTGAGTCTGTGACATGAAGAGCTTGATGCTTTGCTCATAACACGCAAACTTGAATGCAAAAGGGAAACAAGCCATGAGTATTTTTCCTGATCATGACGTTTTTGTCCAAGGTGATCAGGATGGCTGCCACCTCCCAGTTTGCTGGTCGCTACAAGAAGAGTTTGAGCAGAGGAGAAGAGACCCTGAGGACCAAAGTGGCACGCAGGAAGTCGATCATTCAGAAGGAGAACAGGCACAAGCTCTTTGAGAAGGGAAGGCAGTTTGGGCTGGCAGATGTCAATGTGCAGCTCACCAGAGACAAGGGAATTCCTGAACTCAAGGACTCAAAGGAAATGTGCTCCCAAGAGAACAGCAGTGTCAAGCAGAGTAAGTAAAACTCATTATCAATCTTTTTTTTGGGGGCTTTTAAAAATGTGTTTCAGTAGATTTAGTAACATTATCACAAGAACTTAATTGCAGTCATCATTTTAACCTGAAGAAAAGGTGTAAGGTATAAAACCCAATTGCTACCAGTGCTTCTAACTATTAAAATCAAGAAAATAAAGTCTTAATGAAGTCTTAACATTCTCCTCACTGCTTGGGTGATAAGAATGAGGCTTTGCTCTGGTTTGGCTGCAGCAGCTGAAGGAAGAATGAATTCTGCTGTTTTTGTCCAATGGGAAGTCTCCTATCGATTGCTTTGTCCTTCAAAAGTGGAAAAACTCCAATCTAAAATCTCACCTAACATATAACTGGTGTCTGCCATGTGCTTCAAGTGTGCTTAGAAATGGGGAATTGAGTATTATAATTAATGGTAAATAAATATAGTGACTTTATTTTATGAATTGCTTTTTTTTTTGCCAACTTATCTTTCTTCACAGAAAACAGGACCTGCATATATACTGAATTGTGCCTCCCTAGCTTTCCTGGATGCTCATGGGCTAAGGAAATAAGTCAATATTTTAAAATGTTAAAGATTCATTTAGCAATAGTTTCTCCTTTAGTATTTTGACAGCAGAAGATTATTGGAGTTCAGTCCCTTATTTGAAGGTTATTGGACTTCAGCCCCTATCTAATCATATCAAATATGAAATTTAATGAGTTTATACCTTGATTATCTTTAATAAATTTAAACTCTAGATATTAATTTTTCAGTTACACATGTAATTCAAGTTCAGCATCCTCTTAAGCTTTTATTCCTTCATATAACTTCTGCCTCCTTTACTCTCAGCTTGAGAAAGACTTTGGTGCCTAAGGCTGACCTAAAGTTCAGCTTTCAATGACTTAAAAGTGTTTGAATAGAGAAACTGCTGCAAATTAACTAAATAAGTAGTTGAAGTGTTAATTTTCATACCAATAACCTCACAGGAATACCTGTACTCTGTAAAATGGGTGTAAATTTGCAGCTATCCTTGGGTGCAGATCTGGGGAGGTGTATTTAAGTTTAAATTTACCATTGAATACATTTTGGAAGGGTTAGAACAATTAAGAGATTCCGGACAGTCTTCTGCTGTTGGACTTAGTGTTTTCCTCTTCTAGCTGGGAAAACTTTATGGAAAGTTTCTGATTTACTTGTTGTTGGCTCAAAAATGATTTTGTGACATGTCTGTCTTGCACCTTTGGTTCAGAACAAGCCCCAAGTGCAGCCACCATGAGGATGAATGCGCGCAGGGAAATGCTGCAGCGCTATAAGGAGGAGAAGGAACTGCGAAAACTGGTGGAGCAGAGAGAGAAAGCCAAGAAAGAAGTGTTTAAAGTTGGGCTGTACAGACCAGCTGCACCTGGATATCTTGCACATCAGGAGCCAGTGGTGGCAAAGCCAAAAGAGAAGGTAGTCAGTAAATATCTAACCAAATACTCTCTGTATACTCTGTTCATGTTTCTATTTGTATACAAACCTCTAGATGATTCCAAATAAACAGTTTATGTTGTAAATACTTATTAATATCTCTGTTATGATAAGGAGCAATAGGGCAGTGACTTGGCTCTTTTTTCTATAACAAAGCTGGAAATACTGCTAGTGGATGTTTGTATTGATGATATGTTCAGTTCCAAAACTGGAATGATTCAGTCACAAATGAAACAGTTAATTTACTTTAGAACTGGTGACTTATTTCTATTTAGTCCACTTGACTCTGAAAGCTTTTCAGATTACACACGACCCATTTCACATGGACATGTTTCCATTTATGCTCTTGCTCACTCTCACAGTGACAGGAGGCAAAAGGACTATGTTAACTTTTGTTTCCTTGGGGATGTTTCCAGGCAGCTCCTGCTTTCTCTGGAAGGATTACTCGATCCAAGGCCAAGCTCCAAGAAGAAAAATCTCGGATACCAACTCTGATACCAACTGCATCTAAACCCTCTATGGTTTGTTTTTTATGTGCATATATAAGTATATATAACCTTCAGTGATAAGTGTAGAGCAAAGGATGTGCTTTCAGAATATAACTCAGGGCTGTATCTTTACAGGTTTGATTAGCTCAGTACAGAGAAAAGAGTACAGATCTTCTGGATCAGTTTTTCCATCAAGTTTTTTCAGATATCATAGTCAGCATGAACTAGAAATGTGTGTAGGGTAGTAGTGAGGCTGAAGTTATGTCCTGGAGCATCTCACTTGAATGCAGAAGCTCTGTCATGAATGCACATTATAAATCAGTTCATTCTTCACTCATGCCAAGTGATTTTTGTTTTCACTCCGAAGCTTGGCAGTTCTTTCTCCTATTAATTGTATAAAAAAGTAGGCTCTGTTGAGGAATTTCACTAGCAGGAATCTGTAGGGGAAAATTCCATTTAGAATCTAGCAATCTTGCCACACAAAATTTCAATGTCTTGGAAGGAATTCCAGTCATAACTTTGCAAAGGAACAACTGAGTTAATATGGATTTATTTTCTTTGAAACACATTATGCACCTAGATGTGGCAGCAATTTGCACTTTGTTTCATAGTAAACTTAAACTGATTCTTAACTGGTTTTCCTCATTCTTTTCCTGACAAAGTCTTATCTGGTTGGATAATGCAACAGGTCTAAAATGAGCTCTTTTAGTTACCTTTAGTGTGTCTACTTTTTAAAGCCCTTTATGCCAAATGATTTGACTTTTTGGTTTACTGTAATCTAGAACAGAAAGAAAAGGAAAGGAATGAGGCTGCTGAATTTCTGCATATCTGACCCTTCCCCAAAAATGATCTCTTTTAGGTCAGTGCCCACGGGCAGAGCGTTCACCCTACACAAACAGCAGGACGGAAACAGATGGGCACAGCCAAAGTGGCTGAAAAAGAGAAAGGTATGGAAGCAGGGTGATCCCTACACCTGGACCTGAAAGGATGCTGCTGCTTCGGTTTGGGGTTTGGGTGTAGGAAATGAGGGGTTTTTAGGGTGGCCATTCCTAGCAGCTGTGACAAGGGCAGCAGCTGGCAGATTGTCAAGTGTGTGGCTCTGGGGATCACATGTGCTTCTTGCTTCTAGGGCTGGGGGCGATGGAATGCAGGATCCTGGCAGTCCTGGTTAGTGAGTGTTCACCTTGGGAGAGGGAAAAGAAATGGGTCAGTAGGCAGAATTGCATGGCTGCCAGCTGCCTTAGCAGCTGGAGCTGTGCAGAGCTTTGTTTGCCTCAGAACATCACAGGTAGTAGCTCCTGATATTATGGAAGCACGAGTGAGTTCACCTGGAAAGACAAAGAATAGCTGACAGGAGGGAAAATATGGGGTTTTTTTTTTTCCCTTGGTATTGTGGATAGCCTGAAAAATAGCTGATTGTATGAGCTGTAAATATTTTCAGTGCAGTCTTTCAGCAGACACACTGATGTCTGTGGTCTCTAATTGAAACTATTTGTGTAATTCAGCACTGGGAAAGGCTTGGAAAAGGTTGGGCTGCTGGTAAAGCACATCAGGACGTAAAGGTGGAGCCAGGAGCCCAAACTTTTGGTGGTCACTAGTGCAACTTAGTAAAGGACAAGTACGATCTTCCATTGTCACATTTTACAGCAGCCACTTCTCCACCTGTCACTTTGTGTGCCAATTACATATATTTCTTAAGGAAAGAGCAGTAAAATGAAAACCTTGAAACCTTTAAGGGAGGAGAAAACTTCTGGTTAGAAATTCTTCCTCATAGCACAGTGATATCTGTGCCTTAAGTAGACACAGTCAAGTCATGTGGAATATTGGTGTTAATGCAAGAGATTCAGTAATTCAGAGTGAAATGACCTCATGTCATTAATCCAATTAAATCAGCGAGCAGCTGACCTTCATTTAAATAAATTTCAGTAGTGGCTTTGGTGAATACTGAAAACATTTATTATCTGTGTTTGATACAACAATTAAAACATTTAATTTTTGAATAATTGTTGTCCACTAGACTTGATTATTCCTTTTGTGCGGAATCAAAGATACGCTTTATACATACTTAAATGTTGAAACTAGATGATCCTTAAGGTCCTTTCCAACCCAAACCACTCTGTGACTCTATGAAACACCAGTATAAAAATGTTTGGGAAGTGAATGTTAGGATAAATCAAGTGTTATTTACCTAGTAATTTTTTTCCCATCTAGTCATTCTATCTTCCACAGAATTGCAGCTTGACATTAAAAACGTGGATAACACTAACAGTAACCAAGTGGAGCTACTGGATTTCAGGCAGAGTATGGAATAAAGAGCTCCTGTCAAATTTTTCTGTGCAGGAAAATGCTGTAATTTGTAAAGGCTGTTAGAACAGTACTAAAATACAAAGCTGAAAATTATTATGATGGGTAATACAGTGCATGAACTTGTCATATTTTATGGAACACTTCAGAGGCAATTAGTCTAAGAATACTTTCTTAGATTACATTAAATTCTGACCTTGGAAATCTTTCATACAATGGCCTGAGCATCACTTTGTTACACCAATGGTTTGTTTAAGCTTCCAGCTGTACAAATGACCATGGCAAGTTATTATTCCAGAAAGCCTCGTGTGTAAAACGGGGATGGCCTTGACTCTGATTGCAGGGAACATGGGGAAGGGTTCCTTAAGCTTTGAACATGGCACTGGGGACACTGGGGCCTTGATGGACCTGGAACTACAACAAAAACACCTGCAGTCAGGATCCCCTCAGAGCACTGCCTGGATGCCAAGGCCAAGCTGTTCTGTCCATGCTTGCACTGAACTGACAAAAAACCCAACCCTGTTCATTCTGGCAAACTAATGCAACTGATAATTCCTAGTCCATTTCTCTGGTTTCTACAAAATACAAGCTTGCAGTTATTACTTGAGTGCAGCTCCTCATTGAACTTGTAATCTCTGGAATTCACATCTCTTACAGTGCTGCAGACTGCAGCCCAACCAGCTTCCAATGTAAGAATCACCAGAGCAGCCTCCTCTGCAGCCAGACAGGTGCTGAAACCAACAGCTGCTGCTGCTACTGCTGGTAAGTGAGGCAGTGAACTGCATAGCTGAGGACTGAGCTCTAAGTGTTTGGAATAGTGTGCTGGAAAGAGATACCATCCCATACTGGAGAAGTGAGCACTGGAAACAACATGTATATGTTCATATGCTGCTGTTGGAATTGTTGTTAAATGAAATACTGGGACAGCTCTCTCTGCTGGCTGTAGGATCTTGGTTATACCTCAGGGACTGTTGTGCTGTGGAGAGACACATCAGCTGGGTCTGAAGTGCCTTAGCACATTACAGTCTGCTGTGGAACTCTCTCCCTGGAGTAGATAGACTGGATCTGACTCATGCCAAATTGTCATGTAATAAAAGGACTAAATACTGGATCACTTGGGCTCTCCTCTGGAACTCTATTGCAGTAGTTAAATCTCGATGTTGAAACAAATATTGGACAATTTCCCATAAAATCCATCAGTGTGGAGCATCAGTGTCCACATGGGAATTGCAAACTCAAAGAACAACACCAGAATGGGTTAAGATTTACCATTCTGGTGTATCTCTGTTTAAGGACATGTTTATTTACTCTGTGGTCAGGAACAGACACCTCTGGAAAGTATGAGCCTTTGTTCTTCATGTCAGGAATTTCTCTTTGTTCATGTTTGCCTGTTTACTAGAATCCAGTTCACCAGCAGAAATCCTATGCCATATAGGAATTAAAAATCTGGGCTCAAATTGCCTTCACACTGTCTTTTTAACCCTTAAGGAAATAAGGACACTTACTTTTAGTATATGACAACATTTAAAGACTAATGATTAAATGAATCTGTTCTCCTTTCTGCGTGATCCAGCTCTTACTAGGCTGTGAAATCCTAGGCCAGGTTTTCTTTTGATTCAACTTTTGTCTTTCCACTCCAAAGACAAAACAATCTCTCTCTGTCTTTAACAACTGTGTTTTTGTTGCAGTATTTTGGTGAAAGATTACCTTAATCAGATGCTTTTTGACTTCTGGGAGTTTTTCTTTTCCTAGGTAACCAGGCACAGAGAAAGGCAGCAAACATAGGAAAGCAGAAGGCAGTCAAAGCTGAGACCTCAAAGGTAGGTCATTTAATGTTTGAAATGGCAAAGCAATAAAACTGATTTAAGAGCCCATAACAATGTCATTGTAACTGAAATGTGTTCAAACTTAGAAGAGCTAAGCTCACTAATCAGCTGGGTTTGGGGAAGAAGCTGTATGCATTTATGTTGCCATAGTTTTTAAAATAAGATCAGATTTAGTACTTACATAGAATCACAGAACACGCTGAGTTGGAAGGGACCCACAAGCATCATCAAAGCCCAACTCCTGGCCCTGCACAGGACCTCCCCAAGAATCCCCCCATGGATATGGATGTGACTGGTGGATGACTTGATTGCTAATCCAGATCTGGACAATGATTTAAAACAGACAAGTAGTTCCTACATAACATCTCACATCAGATGCTTCAACTAGTAAAACTAGTCCTACTTTGCTGCTTTTGCCAAGCAGTTTTAAGTTTTGTGCAGTTCATTCCTTTTTAAGGCATATTCTGAATGTTTCCTTTTCCTGCTCAGGTAATATAGGAGCTAAGAAATAGACACAGTTTTAGGTGTTGAACCACCAAAAAATAAAGCTGGAAATGTTATTCTCTGCAAGACAGATGATTTATAAGTGAAGGCAATCAGTGTGGTTCTTGGTGTCATCACATTATGAATTTGTGTCTTCATGTGCTGACAGTTCTGTGCAAGAGCTATTGAGTTTTCTCCTTTGCACTCCACTATTCCTTCTTCCATCTCCCATCTTCACTCCTGTTGCCATAACTGCAGCTGTGCTCTAGTGTGCAATCACACACAAACAGGAGGTAAGAGCACTTATCTCTTCCTTGGTGGTATTTCCAAGTGCCTCTTCACAGGCAGGAGCTGCTTTGTGCTGCCAGCTGGTAAACTCTTGCTGTAACCACAGTCATCTCATTAGAAAAAGTTCATTAAAAGCAGAATTCCAGGCTTGCATTCCTAGCAGGGGTGGCTGAAGTGTAACAAGACTTTCAGTAGATTGATGATGCAGATTTTCTTGCAAAACAATCCAAGTTCTTTTGGCAGATTTGAGCTAACAATATCTCCTTTAGGTATCTCAGAAATGTGTTCTGTGTGACTATCTGCTCACTCATCTAAGAATGTGGATTTAGCTTACTGCTTAACTTCCCCTCTTTTAATGACGTTCTGTGGTCCTAACTGCACTTGTCCTGGGCTGCATTCCTCAGCTATCAGCTGATACTGGCTTGGGTTTCAGTCTTGGACTGAAGTATGTGTATAAACTATGATTATTCAACAGGCCTAGTTGCATTTGGAGCCAGTAATTCTGCTCTTGAGGAGTGTATCACCTTAGAGCTTTTTCTTCTAGCAGGGGGAGGAAACATTTGCTGATTTTATTATTATTTTGGTGGGTGAGTTGTTCTGCTTTAGCCCCTTGAGTGGATTGTTGCATTCCTCAGAGTTGCTACTTCTGCCTCTAGGATGATTTGCAGGTGTCAAAAACAGTTGGGCTTGTTGGTAAATCATCACTTCTGTGCAGGTGTGCTAAGGAAGGGACTTATCTGGAACTGTTCCCTTACAGTCATGTTATAATCCAGCTCATGCCTATAGCAAACACTGATTGATGTGGTAATTTGGTTTGATAATGTAGTGCTCACTTTGTCTATTTGTGCTGTTCTAGGCAGTTCCTTCTAAACGTGAAGTGGGGAAAAATGCTCGAGTGAATCCAGAGGTGAAAGGTTCTGCAGCTGATTCCAAACATTCAGCACCAGCTGAGCTTCAGCAAGAGCAAACCTCAGTGGAAAACAGCAACTCTGCTCCAGTGAGACCTAGAACTCGATCTTTTGCACCCCAAAACTTTGTGTTTCAGCCACTGAGTGGATTAACAACCTACAAAGTCACACCCCTGTCTCCTTCAAGTGCAAAGGCTTTCCTGGAACCCAATTCCTTCTGGGATTTTTCTAAATCTCCAGTGTAAGATTTTTTTTTTTCTTCTAATGTGACCTAAAATGCAAGTGAATCTCTCAGTGATGATACAGAAAACATCTTCTCTAGAGAGATTGACTGTGTAAGAAGCTGTGGTGATGTAACACCTGATCCTTGTGGTTGCTATCATTGCTTAAATGATAATGCAAGAGCAAATATGGACACAATCCTCAATTCTGGCCTTGCTTTAGAAGCAGCTATCAGGGGCTCTTCTCTATATCCCTCTGCACAGATATACTCATTTTAATAGGATTTGTCTGAGTTCTCTAGTTGTGTGGAGAATTAAATTGTGAATTTGTGTGTTTTACCATATTTGATGTCAGTTTCTCAATGTCTTAACTCTATATGTTCTTTTTGTTTGTTTCCAGCAAAACAATTGGAAAATCCAGTGAAACTAAAGCACAAAAGGCTAATTTAAAAAGTCAAGTTCCACCTGTTGCTACAGACACTCAAGAACAGCAGATGAGCATAGGTTTGGAAGGAGGAAAAGGTAAGAAGTTCACATTTAGCTTCTTGCTCTCATGTTTTTAATTATCACTGGATTCTGGACAAATTCCTTTGGTATTTTTCAGCAGGTGAATCAGATGAGAAAACTTCCAGTCAGAGGTCAGATGAAACAGCTCCTGTCTCTACAAATACCACAGCAGTTGAAGCAAAGTCAGATGGCACAGGAGAGCAAGAGCATGATGTGCCCTACTTCAGGTTTGGGTTCACATGTTTCACTTCCCTGCTGTCCATTGGAAGGTCCTTCACATGAGTAATGAGACCTCTTGTGAAGAGCAGCTAATTTAGTGGTGATTGGATCTGTAAGCAGTGACCTGGGCGGGCACACACTCCTGGCTTCTCTTTGTGTTAGTGCAAGGGAAGAATGTCAAACCCTTGTCCTAAGGAATACAAACCTGAAAGCAGTAGAAAAGAAATTGTATCTCAGCAAACTAAAAACACTGTAATGGCTTCTGCTCAGAGACAGTTTGGCTTCTCTGAAAGCAAAATGATAGTGCCATGAGTTAGGAAATCCTCTAAAACCTAATTTTTTTCTCTATCCCTTTAATTTCAGGAATATTCTTTGGACTGAGAGAGAGAGGCTGATGTCTCAGTGCCTGCAGTGGGATGGGAACCTGGAGCAGAACATTCCAGAGGATGGTGAGACTAAACTGCACTAGGCAGTAGGAGGAGTGTTACAGGAACTGAAGGGGCCAGAGGGAAGTGTGTGTATGTGAATACATTTACAAAATAGCTCTGTGGTGTTAGTTATAATGTTGCTGTGATAGTGTTACAGTGTTCATCCAATACAGTTTTTATTAAGCTTAGGGTTGTTCCTGTCCCAAGACAAAAAGGCACAGACTGTCTCATAGTGCTTGACATGACAGCGATTGAGCAAGTGAACAAAGTGCACATCAAAATAGTTACGTTGTTAGGTGTATTTAAATGTAGGAGCTCTAACCAAGCTGATTTTTAAAAATAAGCTTAGTTTTTAATGTAGAGTAAGTGCCCTTATCTGGGAAAATGCAGGTGAGTCATTAGTGCTTCTCTTAAAGACCTAGAGAGAGTAATTTTTTGAAGGAAGCAAGTTAAGAGCAGTTCAATGGATAAGGATGCTCCATCTGAATTGCATTGCAGGTCTGCAGTGCAAGAACATAGCTCAAACAATAAACTCCAGACTCTTCAAATATTTATTTAAATCAGTTGGGAATTGAGGGATTATTCCAGGATGGACTGTCTTGATTTTTTTTTCCTCTTGTTGCTGTCAGCTAAAGATCTGATTCGCACCACGACTGGTCAGACGAGGCTGCTCCTGGGAGAGAGGTTCAAACAGTTCGAAGGCCTCGTGGATAACTGTGAGTTTAAACGAGGTGAAAAAGAGACAATGTGTTCAGACTTGGATGGATTTTGGGATATGGTCAATTTTCAGGTATGTACTTGCATGTTAACCTACTAGATTAAAATTGATGGAGTTATCTATGCACCATGGATTGAAACTAATTTTTTGGGGTAATCAGATGCTGATTTTTTTATGCAATATTCAGATTCTGGTTTTTATTTTTGATGTAAAAAAGCAGGTCCTTCTTTAACACTTTCTGACAGTGGATAGTAGCTGTTGGTATACTGTGATTTATAGTTCATGGACCAGTTCATCTGTTGTGTCTTCTTGTGGTCTGTGTATCTTGTCTGTCTCTGGAATGAAGGTGTGTAGCCAAATCTGGTTTGGAGCAAGATACAGTCATGATGTTTACCTGGACCAAAAACTGGGAGCTTCTGGGAAATCCCTGGAGCTCACCTGGAAAGCAGGGTGCATGCTGCAGCATGAGAATAATGCAGAAACTACAATAACTCTATTTAGGTTTGAGCTTAGGTGGTAAAAAACATCAACAGAAAACATCTGTTGATGCTTTCAGCGATTTCTGAATGAAATACAAAGTTCTAAGTTATCCAAGTGGCTCTTGACAGAATTTCTAAATCAGCATTCAGCAAAGGAATTTGGAACTAGTTAAATGTAAAGATGGATTTGTTTATATTCAAGGCCTAGTCACAGGTCTTGAATTCCCTGCAGAAAGTGTAAGGGTTTGATCTGCTTCCTCAGAGGAATTTGAGGGGAACTTGGCAAGAACCAGTAATGTGAAAAACAAGGTTTACCTGTGCTTACTGTGGACCTGGAAGTTTCCCCTGAGCCTCCACACCTTCTCCCTTGGATAAACTTAGAGTAACAGAGCTGCTAACTGCCATTTCTGCATTCATTGTGTGTCCTCCGAGTTTTGGGGAGGAGGTAAAGGACTTGACCATGACATATTAGGCAGAAGTGTCTCCATAACAAGGCTGATGCTGTGAGTGTCAGTTAGGGAGGAGGAGATGCTGCAGAGCAGGCACAGATGGCACCAGGAAGCTGTGCAGAAACAGCAGTTTCAGAGCAAACAAGCCTGCATGGTGTGTCTCCTGCAGAATGGGAGACCCTGTGCTTGTTTGGAGAAAGACTGTTGTGCAGTGTGTTCTTTTGCATTCCTTAAATGTGACCATTGTCCAAGTGCTTGAGCTCAGGATGGGACCAGGGTGTAAACCAGCTCCTTTGTTTTGGAGCTCACTGAACAATTCTTGACTTCACCTGTGAACTCTTAAACTACAGAAATGGGACCAGTTTGGTCATCTGACCTGAGGCTTGTTCATGTGACCTTCATGATAACTGTATGAGAACACTCAATACTTCTTATCAGTTGTGGTTTAATTTGCTTCTGCTTTTAAAGTACTCAAGTGCATTAACTGTGCTTGAATCTCTTCTCTGATTTCATGAAACACTGTTCTGCTGTGAGCCTGGTAAGTCTTGAAAATTAAACCTGGATTTTTCTGGGCTTCCCAATAGATTGAAGATGTGAATAAAAAATTTGATCATCTGAAGAAGCTTCAAGACAATGAGTGGCAGCCACTTGATGTCCCAAACAAAACACTTGTCAAGGTATGAATAACCTCTAAAGCACATTCTGTATGGATTCCCTAGATGTTAAAGCTTAAAAAATCCTGTGAAGTTCCTCTCCAGATGCATCCTTCTCCCTTGCATCTCCCAAGTGCACTTGTGTCAGTTGCTGTTTGTAGTCCTAGTTGCCTCTTGTCTGGGAAGATTGGCACTAAGAGCTAATGACTTTTTTTGGAGTCATTGAACTCTTTGCTAGTAAGACACATCTATTAAGTTCAGGATATAAACTTACCCTTCAGATGTAGAACACTTTATCTGGGGTACTGGCACTGAGTTAGCTGAAAGGAAACCACACAGGAATTTGGGGGTGACTCTGCCAGTTCTGAGCAGGGAGTGCTAACTTATAACGATGTTTGATAAGACAACACCATGGGTAGCTTTAAACTGCTATTTCTCCAAGCACAAATGGATCTGATACTGTCCAAAATAACTTCCTGCTTATTGCAAACTAAGCTTTAATGAGAGTTGTTTTATCTACTCTTTGGTTTGGTATATAAAATTGATTCTAGTGACTGAATATCAAGTCATATTTGCATTGCCTAAACTCTGTCCAGTTCCTTGGGACTCCTTAACTAATGAAAAATGATATGAAGGTCGATAAGAAACTCCAGGCACAGGGAACTGGAGGGAATGTGGCCTGTGGAAGCTGCCTGTAAATGCCACAGCCCTACAGATGGTACAAAGCAAAACTTCCCTTGAAAAACTGAATGCCCGGAAAGTGTCTGGAGTCTGTCCTGTGGTTACATTATATCCCTGCCACTAGGAGTCCCTGCATCCCAGTGTTTTCCAAAATCTTACTGGGTTTGTTAGGGAAAAAAGTTGTACTGAGCATTTCTGAACTGCAGATTCAATATGAAAAAATCTTTAACATTTGTCATCACAGACTAACCTTAACAACTGGATGGCAGTCCAAGATTCTGCAGATGGAAAGACCTTGATTCTTAGAGTCATTAAAGTTGGAAAAGCTCTCTAAGATCAAGTCCAACCATTCCCCAGCACTGCCATGGCCACTACTAACCATGTCCCCAAGTGCCACATCCACATGGCACCACATGGATTGTGACTCCACCACTGCCCTGGGCAGCTGTGCCAGGGCTGGACAGCCCTTTGGGTGAAGGAATTTTCCCTAATATCCAACCTAAATCTCCCCTGGTGGAACTTGAGGCCATTTCCTTCTTATCCTATCACTCGTTACTTGGAAAAATAGACCAACACCCACCTGACTCCAACCTCCTGTCAGGGAGTTGTTAGAGAGCAGGAAGGTCCCCCCTGAGCCTCCTTTTGCCCATTGCTGTCTCGGTGGGACCAGCAGCTGTGTAGATATTCATGTGTAATTGCTTCTATCCAAAGCTTCCGGCTATGACCTGGACTTACTGTTTCAGAAAAAGGCCATTCCAAGTGGAGCACCCAAAGCCAAGCTGGAAGCAGCTGGCAGAGCTGCTGCCCGGAGCCGCCTGGCGGCTGTCAAAGCAGCCATGAGGGATAAAATGAAGCATGAGGGAGCTGCTGATGGGACATACCAGGAGACTGTGCCAGAAGTAGAAAAAGTGGTTTTTGAAGCAGGTTTTTTCAGGATTGAAAGCCCTGTGAAAAACTTCTCAGGTAGGTGAAACTGCATTATGATTTCTGTGACCTGAGAGTACTGAAAGGAGTTTAATCCATTGCACTGGGGAGAGGAATTGTGCTGTTTATACTGGAAACAACTCCATTGCTGGACACAATATTTCAGCTAGTGACTATGTCAGGGCTCCAAAGTAAACTGTTGGACATGAATGTGCTGATTTGAGTGGTTATGGCAGCATGAAATCCCTGCTCAGACAGGGAGGTGAAATAGCTGCTTCATGTTTTTCCAGCATAAGTGGAATAATGAAATTCTAATCTGAGTGTTCCCAGATTTAGCTGACAAACCTCATCATCAAAGTCAATACCAGCTAATGTCCTCTGTTTGTAAGACAGGATTTGGGATCTTTTTTTAACTATATCCCTTGCAGTGCTTCTCTTCAAAGCTGCAAATAAAGTCTGCCCATAATCTGTGTTCATGGTTAACAAGATTGTAACATAATCCAGTCTGCTATAAAAGCTGTTTAATAGTTTGGCTTTTTAACAGGTGCTCAAAATACAACTTAATTTTCAGTATCTTATTGCTCTCTGTGTGCAGCCAATATGTCCAGTAATACTTGACTCTCTGGGAGCCATTCATCTTCTCTCCCAGTTCTACTTTATAATTTGACTTTCAATTTCTCTTTTTTTTGTGCAATCTCTTTTCTTATCACACAGCCAGCAATTTTTTCATGTACCTCTTGTTAGCAGAGGAGAACTGAAAAGCTTTGAGCAACACTGGGTTTAAGCAAACTCCAGCAGAGAATCTGTTAGAAGAATCAATTCTGAATCTGTGTCTTTTTAATTCACCCGAAATCACCTAACATGAAAGGTGGAAGTTAATCACAGAATAGTTTAATGACAGCAAGTCCCATTATGTCAGGTTCTTTGTGAAGGGATAGTCATGACTAAACTGCTCAGCAGGAGCTGAGGTAGTTTTGGAACTCACTCACCTGCTCTTAGCATCTTTTTCAGTTTCTCCTTGCAGCATATATGAGGTTTCAATCAGCAAACAGAAGGCAATAATGTTCCTAGCTAGAAAACATAGCAAACAGTTCATTTCAGCTTCTGGAAACTGTAGTCATGAAATATTAAACACATTTCTCAGGTTTGCTTTCCAAGACACCTTGTAGATCTTCCCAGAGGACTTCTGGAAAACTGGCAACTCCAAGATCCTCCCGTAGAGCTTTGCTTCCAAATGTTCCTTCTGCTCTCCGTGACCCTCAGGATGCAACTGCAAAACAAACACCATCAGGGCTCAAATGCTTCCACCCAGCACACAATTTGAAAATGCACCAACTTTGCACTGGAACAACTCCCCCATTGGACACACTCCCTGATGGTGTTCCTGAGCAAAGGTAAGCATGTTAAGGCAGCTCTTAATTAACTTCCTTCAGTGATTTTATAGTCCTAACTGAAAGAATTACTATTAATACCCATTAAGTGTTACCTTCCAATTTGGCAGTGATAAAGGTTGCAAGGTCCTGGTGGCTTTTCCTTCCCTTAAGCAAATATTAAGAGCTTTGCCCAAATGTAGTTTTGCTGCTGGGGTAGAAGCTTCTTGTTTGCCCACAAAGTTTGTGCCAACTAAGCACAAATACAGAACAGTTAGGTAAGTTAAAAGGTGTTTTGAGAAGACCAAAAATATTTTGGTTTCTCTTCCAGCATTTCCATGGCTGCAGAAGAATTCTGTCCTGTTGCTGGCACAGCAGAGGGAGCTAAGGTAAGTCATGGACAGTTCCTGAGTGTGCTTTCAATATTTTGTTGTTATTATGAAGAAAAAAAAAAAGAGTTCTTTTATCCCCAAACTCTTAGATTTCTGATCAAATCCTCACTTAGATATCTTCTGCATTCCTCAAGCTGGTGCTTTTTCCCGCCCTCTCAGGATGGACATAACTAGGGACTGTTACTGTTTGGGGACCTTATCTAGCATTCTGAAGGTATCTTTGGAGGTTCTTCTGGCTGCTGCATGATGACACTTGCAATATTCCTTGAAGTCCATTCCCTCCTGTTTTCTGGTGTGAATTTTGTAAATGCTTTTGCCTCTTGGGACCATAACTAGAGGCAGCAGCAGAATTTAGCTCTCTTGGTCCTCATGTGCCATAGGAGAGCATTGAGCTATTATTCTCTTTAAAGTTATAGTAACAGAGATAGTAATCCAAGTATGACAGTTCAGAAATGTCCTGAAGTGTCTGGTTATTCTCTTTAAAGTTATAGTAACAGTGATAGTAATCCAAGTATCACAGTTCAGAAATGTCCTGAAGTGTCTGAGGGCTTGGTGAGACATCGCCTGTGTTTGAGTGACCTTAAAAAACCAGGAGTGTGACCTCTAGTTTAGATGTTACTGTGCTACTCCATAAAAGCCAATGCTCAGTGCTTCAATCCTCCTTTTGTACCTTTTGTGGGAAACACTATCTTAATTTTCTTTGCTACTGCTTGGACCTGTACATGACTGCAGGAGGGATTCCCCATCCCCATATATATATATATTTATTTATATAATCTTGGTTACTAATTTGTTCTTATGACTTTTACCTCATCCTTTTCCTATCACATGAGAAATCACTTGTTGCTGATGTCACTCTTTGGGGTAAAACTGTGGTAGTCTTTAACTTCTGGTATTGCTGAGAGGGTTTTTTTGAGGAAAAGTCACTAGAGAATCATAGAATTATAGGATCAGCTGGGTTGGAAGAGATCTCCAAGATCATCAAGTCCAACCTTACCATGGTTATTAGACCATGGCACTAAGTGCCACATCCAGTCTCAGCTTGAAAACCTCCAGGGACAGTGAATCCACCACCTCCCTGGACAGCCCATTCCAATGTCTGATCACTCTCTCTGTGAAAAATCTCTTCCTAATATCCAACCTAACCCTCCCCTGGCAGAGCTTGAGTCTGTGCCCTCTTGTCCTGCTGCTGGTTGCCTGGGAGAAGAGACCAACCCCCACCTGACTACAACCTCCTGTCAGGGAGTTGCAGAGGGTGATAAGGTCTCCCCTGAGCCTCCTCTTCTCCAGGCTGAACACCCCCAGCTCCCTCAGCCTCTCCTCATTGCACTTGTGCTCGAGTCCCTTCACCAGCCTCGTTGCTCTTCTCTGGACCTGCTCCAGCACCTCAATGTCCCTCCTGAACTGAGGGGCCCAGAACTGTACACATCCTCACAATGTGTTTGGTGTTTGAAGTTGAAAATCTTCCTTCCTGTGGAAGAACCTCCTTTATACACGGAAGGGATTGAAGGGATTTTCAGGTTTACAAGGGTGTTTGGGAAATAGTTCATGTGAAATGGATCACAGCCATAAGCCATGAACCTTGGCCTGCCTGTGCTTCATACAGTGTCTGGAGTTAAATCTCCATCTCTCCTGAATTGCCCATAAAACCTGGAGATCAGATGTGTGGGCTTGGTCTGACATAGCAGGAACTTGGCTGGGGACAGTGAAAATCCTTGTTTTTCAGGTGCTGGAAAATTCTAGCAGTGAATCAAAAGCAGTGGATGACATGGAGGAGATGGAGCTCTCTGCTGCAGAACAGGGACAGGATATTGTCATGTGCAGCCCAGAGAAGGATCCTGACACTGAGACAAACTTCGCTCAGTCCAGAGAACCAGACATAGATGCAACAGGTGCATGTCTTAGAGCTGCAAAGTGCAGTTTGGTGGGATTGGTGGGGCCTTCTGGGCATTCTAAGCTTGTAGGATAATCTAAATACTACTCTCTTAAATCACTGTCAGTGTCAGCTTGATTTGTGTGCTGTTAGCAAAAGTTATTGTTGTTTTGACTTATACATGTTGCACATGAGCAAACTGTGCCCCTCACATTTTTCTGTGTAATTTCCATGTGATATGTGAAGCAGAAAGATAATATAGAAGGAAAAAAATTCAGACAGTTTCAGATTTGAGGCTTTTATTTTTTTAGTAAATGCAGGAAACTACTGGTTTTTCAGCTTTGGCAGCATCAGGCTAACCTTAAAATGTTGGAATATTCTTATTTTTCAGATACTTTATGTAGTGATTTGACATCCATTGACAGAAATCCTTTTGATATGGTAAGTTGACCTTCAAGTTTATTTGCCTAAGACAAGCTGCATGTTCCAGTGCTGTTAACCTTTGCTACAGAATCAGTGACTGCACCAAGAAAATTAAAGATGTTATCAAGCCAATTCATACAACTTTAAACACAAGCCACAATCCAGCTGTCTCCTTGCTTGGGCTCACACTGTTATTCCTTATTGCACATGGGGAGTGTAGAATGAATCAAGATATTTACAACAGAACAGTGACTGGTTTTTATCAGATCATCCTTTAAATTTTCTCTCTAGTGAATTTCCATGTATATATTTACTAACACAGCCAAGAGCTTGAGCTTTTCCCTCCCCTTTCTTCCTGGAAGTTTTCAGGTCAGTCCCATCTTTTCTTTATAAAGTTTTAATTTCTAGAGCTGGAAGTAAGATTCAAAAGGGAAAAGGCACAAAAATATTCAAACTGTTAATGGAATTTGGGTGTGAAAAATCCTCCTTAAAACATGGACTATGATTTAAGGAATGCCTTCAAAACAGACCATGTGTATTCACTTCTTTCATGCCTGGAAATAAGCTTCAAAGCTTCTCTTAGAGAAGTCATGATACTTGCAGCAGTCCATGACTCTGACCCTTGGCAGGTAACTGTACCTCAGACACTGACTCCACACTCTAATTTCTCCCACAGCCAGTGCTGAATGCTGAGCTTCCCTTCACTCCAGTCAAGACCAAAGCCCAGAAGTTTGCAGCAGCTGAAGTGTTCAGTGACCTCATTGTGTTTTCTCCCCTTGCTCCCTCTGGGGATAATTGACCAGTGACTTAAAATGCAAACGATGTAAATTACCTGAAGAGGAAGCTCCCAGAGGGTGTCTGGAACACAGCCTGCTCCCCTGGGTCTGTGTCCTGAGTGAGGGTACCTGTGGGATTCTGTAATGGATTTTGTAAGGTTTTATGGTGCTAAGCACTGAGAACTGCTGTGCATCAGTACTGGGCTGTTACCTGGTGATACCTGCTGTATCCACTGGTTGTAAATTCTGACTGCAGCCTGAAACATTTTAATGTTGGAATAATTTCATGTGTTTCCTGTCTCCTTCAGGTTGTAAGACTGTTCACCTTTAAACTTTTCTGTCTCAGCCTTAATTACCTTGTGACTTACTATCATCCTAAGGTGCCTCCCAGAGTAGCTGTGCCTGTGCCCTGTTTCAGGGCACCCCTGGGGTCACACTCAGCCTGTGACCTGCCCAGAGCACTGTTCCATGCTCTGTCCTTGCTGTGAGGGTACCACTGCACCCTCAGGCTTCAGTGTTTGGGGTCTTAACACCTCCTTCAGTGCCAGCTATGGCAGTGTTGGATACATTCAGTTCTTTCCTGGGGGAATTTTCCTGGTGTTTAACCACCCCTGGCTTTGTAATATTAGGAACTATCTCAGAACAAGGATTTCCAAGTCAGATAATATCTTTTCCTGGCCATGTATTAAAATAGGCATTATTATTTCCTTTAAGGACACAGTTATCTATTGAGTATCTTCAGTACCTTCAAGCCAAACCCTATTTACTCTTTGGTTTTGACATGTTTAACCTCAGCCTCTTCTCTCATCTTGTTCCCTACCCAGACTGTAACATATCTGTGCATAAGGAACATGCCAGTCCTATAGACTCCGGATTTGAGGAGGAGTATTGCAGTACCACCAGTTGTATTTTTAACAAATACCTCACTGTGGGCTGCTTCTTGTACCAGTGACCTTAGTGTAACACACACATTCTTCCACCAGCCTTCAAACCAAGCAGGGAATTCAATCCCTTGGCAGAAAGCATCACTTATCACCAGTGAGACTTGGTTTTAACCTGGAAGTTGTGTACTGATTACACTGAAATAAAGAGAGGAAGCTAATGTGTGCTGGAATCCACTTTCTTTAGTACTAAACTCCAGGAAATGGATACTCTCAGATAGGTCTTAATGCCTTTACCTGCTCTGGCCTCTCCTCAGCACCATGACAGGGGTTCCTGACATGTGACATAGAGAATCCCAGCATGGTTTGCATTGGGAGGGACCTCAAAGACCAATTTGTTCCACCCCATCAGCTTGCTCCAAGCCCCATCCAACCTGGCCTGGAACACTTCCAGGGATGGGGCAGCCAAAGCCCCTCTGGGCAGCAGTGTGCTGCTCTTAGGCTACTGGATCTGCTGGAAATTTTAAGGACTCTACTTGTGACTTGGCATGTCTAAGTATAAAAGAAGCAACTGTTATGAAAGAGAATGAGACACGTCAAAGAGCTCTTTGGAAACTTCAGTGGTAGCTGTTGTGGTGCTCTTGTTTTCCAGACAAGACCAGAATGACTCACAGCAAAGAAACATACTTCTGTTTTTTTTTTTTTTTACCAGCCTGACTCACGAGGTGAAGTTGCCAATAAACCTCCCCACCCTTGGAACTGGTTTTGACTCACACACAAGTGATGAGTGGAGAGAAGCACAAGGCTTGTGACCCTTCCCGTGGTGTACGTAACACTAGTATGAATGGGATCTCCCTTGGGAGAGAAGTATGCTCAGGCCATCAGCTGGGGAGAATGGGCCTTTGAAATGAAGGGCAGAGGTGACCTATCTAGCCACAGTCTAGGGAGGAGATTTTGCTTCCTCCACCTCTGAACCCCTCCTGAAATGCCTCATTCTGGTCAGGCTTAGAGGCTCTCAAGTTATCCCTGTTTTCCAGTGTTTCCTAGAGGATTGCTGCCTGAGTTCACAGGACCAGGGGCAGAATGCCACAGGCTGCTTTCCCAAGCACTCCTCTCTGTACAAATCAAACTGCTCCTTGTTTCTGCCTCTACAGCAAGAGTTCAGGTCGTTCCACATTCAAACTCAGCTGGAGGCTGTTGTGTTGTAGTGAAAACAAACTTTACTTGTGAAAACCTTTTATTATCTCAACATAGTCTCATGAGAAGGCACTTTTGTTACAGCATAAAAAGAGCCCCTGGTTTACATCATGACTCCCTGAGGTTATACCATGCTGGGCACAACACTGGTGAGGGTGATGTCCCCTGCAATGCAGAGTTTAGTGATCTCGTTCAGCTTCTTCTCACGGAAGTTGTACTGCAGCAAGTGAGCGTCGTTGGCTGCCACCTTGAAGTGATCCGTCTCACAGAGGATTTGGAGCTGAAATAAAACCCCCAAATCAGCCCTAGGAACCACTGGATTTGCTCTAGAAGAAGTTCTAAGCCACACACTTGAGCAGGCTGGCACTGGCTGAAGGCTGCTGCAGCCTGGTGGCATGTGGAGGAGCTGGTGCAGCAAGTCTCAGCTGCAACAACACCAGTAACCTTTGCCTTCCCCAAAACTCTGCTGGACTCTTTCTCCTTCACATTTAGCTCACAGTTTGTGCCCCCCCATGACTGGCAGGAGAACTCTACACTGTGAACCTATTTTGCAGGAGAAAACACTGGTGAAGAGAATTTGGCTGCCAACATGTCATAGAAACCTGTCCAACAACTGCTGCAGAATAACAGTGTAAATAAGGAGGATTTCATAATCCATGGGAATAACAGAAGTGGGGAGAAGGTGTGCCCTGGGCAGCTGGAGCTGCAGGAGAGGGTCAGAAGTGCCAGGAATGTGATGTAGGACCTGCTGTGCTGGACAGGGTGGCTGTCCCAGAGGCACCTCTGGGAGCTGATTTACATGACGCTTGTTACCCAAACCCTCCTGGTGCTGTTGGCACACTGAGACTGAGCTGGGATTTTTGTTACCTTGAAGGGTTTTCCAGCCTCAAAGGGAAACCGAGGAGCATTCCTCTCCTCCTTGCCCCAGTTATTCTGGAACTTGGAATTGCAGACTATGACTTTCCTGTGGTCTTCATTGAAGCGAGGGTTGAAGTGGAAGGCAACGTCATCCCCTCTCTTGAAATCTAGTGAAAACCTGCAAAGGCAATTATGGATTTGATGTTTTTCCCACAAAAACTTCCAGGGCCTCCCAAAAATAGCAGAAGGAAAATCCCACAGCCCCAGCTGGGCAACGACAGGACATTTACACATTTATTTAGGGTAACAGCTACATCAGGCAGGTGTTATTCAGGAATGGAAAGCACATTCCACCCCCTGCTCCATCCAGCAGTGCCCCATGGACACCCCCAGTACCTGTCTGGGTTGGGATTGACAGTGCCAGTGATGGTGATGAGCAGCCGAGGGACGAGTCCTGCCTGCAGGGGCAGCTCAAAGGGCACTTTCTGGGAGACAACAGGGATTTAGGGTTAGGAAAAATACATGTCCAAAGCCAAATGCCACCTCCCAGGGGACAGCCCAGCCCCAGGTCCCTCCCATGGCCAAGCAAAATCAGAAGACAGAAACCCTTATACTATGATGGAGCCATTACCATTGGAGAAGTTGGTCCTCCCTGTGGAGCTGTTCCTCCCTGCGGAGCTGACCCTCCCTGAGGAGCAGGAGGCCCAAATCCAGGGCCACTGGGTGGTTGTCCTGGGGCAGGAAACGGCCCTGGTGCTGCTGGTGCTCCAGGGAATGCTCCAGGTGCTCCCGGTGCTCCTGGATACGCTCCGGGTCCTGCTGGTCCTCCAGGATACGCCCCTGGTGCTGCAGGATAGGCCCCTGGTGCTCCAGGATACCCTCCTGGTGCTCCAGGGTATGCTCCTGGTGCTCCAGGATAGGCCCCTGGTGCTGCAGGATAGGCCCCTGGTGCTCCAGGGTAGCCTGGGAATGCCCCAGGAGCCCCTGGCTGGTTCCCCCAGGCTGGCCAGCCCTGGGCTGGGGGGGCACAGGGGGCTGGGTTGTTGCTGTTGGACACGGCATCAGATAACTGAGGACAGAGAGAGAGGAGAGTCAGGTGGGAGATATTCATCCTGGGATCAGGTTGAGTTCTCCAACATCAACCTTTTGTGGCCTGCAGCATGTGCTGAGGGAAGAGCTCAGCTCTAAAGTGCTTCCCAGGACCCAGTCAATGCTCTTACTGGAATGAATTTTGGGATTTGCACAAGTTAGCAAGGACATGTTCCCTCCCATCCCTGCCAGAGGTCCCTGCTCCATAATAGTCCCCATGTTTTTCGAGGAAATCAATACTCACAGAGAAACCGTCTGACATTTTTCCTGCAACAAAGAGACAAAGGAAACTTCAGTAATTTTTAACATGCACCATGCAAAAACCAGAGAGTTTTGAGGTGAGTTATAGTGGGAATTGCTAAGCTCACACACCTGCCTGGCAGAGCTGACAGCTCTGGTGCCACGGGACAAAATCCTGGTCTGGTACCTGCAGGAGAAACAGGAGGTCACTGCTGTGAGCAATGAGTGCTCTGGGATGAATCCAGCCCAGACACCCTCTGGATGAAATCCAGCACTGCCAGTGCTAGTCACTTCCCCATTCCTGAGGCACCATCCCAGAAAAGTTATCCATAAAAAACCGGAGTGGAGTCCCTGGGGAGGCCACAGAGGTACACAGGAGCTGTGTGGGGGCTACAAATCCAGCACAGCATGTTGGGGGACACACAGCCAGTCCAGGACACACAGGATGGATGCCTGCAGCAGGCCTGGAATGGGGAGAGGAGCAGGTCCCCTTTCTCCTGCCATGCATCCCTCATTGTCCCATGCTGGCTGTAGGGCACCGAGGGAGGGACACATGTGCCACTGGCCACTCCAGGCCAGCAGATAAAAGCTGCTTTACAAGTTTTATGAGTCCACACCAGAGCAGGGCCAAACACACACCTGCCTGTGTGCAGGGATAGCCTGAGCTGGGTTCCTCCATCAAAGGGAGCATTCATAAGAGAAGAGAGAAAAAAAGGGAGAGGCAGAAACAGGGAAAGAAAAGGAAAATTCCAAATTGAAAACAGAGAAGGAAACTTCTCTTTGAAAGAAGCATTTTGGTGCACAAAGCTCACAGCAGATCTGGCTGCCCTGCCTCAGGAATAAGAAACACCCAAGTTTTCAGGGGTAACAAACCCTCAGGGTTCACAATCAATGGACAAACCCTTTCCCTGTAAAACACTCATTCTCCTGAGCCCATGGGGTTTTCCAGGCATCCAGCAGCCTGGACTGTTTGAACACCCTGTGTCTCCCACAGCTTTTATTTGCCTTCTGGGTTCTTTTTAAGCCCTTGGGTTTGCCCTTCGTTGGTCTGCAGGGTGAAGCTGAGGGTGCACACACAGCTCCTGCCAACACCCCCAGGCTGGATCCAGGTTTGCTCCAGCTGCAGCACAGCTGCCAATGGCTTGTGCTGCTCCAGGGGGAGGTTCCTGCACGATCCCTCTCTGCTGTAACACCTCAGGGAGAAGCAGTTTTGCTCCCTTTGGGCCTGGTGGGACAGCATGGCAGGAGACTTGTGTCTTCTGGCCAGGGCTGGGATGGCCAATTTGGTATTTGTAAATGAAGTAAACAAAAAGTAAACAGATTCTATAAAACCATATTCCTCTGTCACCAAATGCCACCAAGGTTGGAGTCTGGTGGTCATCAGCGTCTCTCTGGCGCTGTTGTAGCTCTTGCATACAGCTCTCTGGAAATGTTCCAGTGGGTTATTTGCCTGCTGCCATGGGAAGGGGTTTTCTTCCTTTGTTCTTTGGCTGTGCCTCAACAAAGTATTGCATGGAAGGACAGAATCATTTAGGTTGGAAAAGCCCTCTGAGAACATTGCATCCAGCTGTTCCCCAGCACTGCCAAGGCCACCGCGCTGTTGTAGCTCTTGCATACAGCTCTCTGGAAATGTTCCAGTGGGTTATTTGCCTGCTGCCATGGGAAGGGGTTTTCTTCCTTTGTTCTTTGGCTGTGCCTCAACAAAGTATTGCATGGAAGGACAGAATCATTTAGGTTGGAAAAGCCCTCTGAGAACATTGCATCCAGCTGTTCCCCAGCACTGCCAAGGCCACCACTAACATGTCCTCAAGTCAAGTATCCACAAGGCTTTTAAATCCCTCCAAGGATTGTGACTCCAACACTGCCCTGGGCAGCTGTGCCAGGGCTGGACAACCCTTTGGGGGAAAAAACTTTCCCTAATAGCCAACCTAAACCTTCCCTGGCACAGCTTGAGGCTGTTTCCTCTTGTCCTGTCCCTTGTTCCCTGGGAGCAGAGCCTGATCCCACCTGGCTGCACCTCCTGGCAGGGAGTGGTAGAGAGTGAGAAGGTCCTCCCTGAGTCTCCTTTTCTCCAGGCTGAGCCCCCACAGCTCCCTCAGCTGCTCCTCATCAGACTTGTGCTCCAACTTCCAACAGCATTTGGGCTGCTGAGCTTCAATTCAGCCAATCTCCTCCCCACAGCTCTCTGAGCTCTCCCCAGCCCAGCAGAAGATCAGCTGCAAGGAACAACTCAGGACTGACATCCATAAAACACCACAAATATTACCTAGATTCACACCAAGCAGAAAACCTTCTAATTCCGAAAAAAAAAAAACAACCCAAGTTTTCTTCCCTTTGCCACTATTTCTACACCAACTCTGCTGGGTGCCTGTCTGGCTATCTCCAACTTCCCACACACCGACATTCCCTCCCACTCCTCCGGGTGGGATCTGGGGGTTACCCCAGCACCCCACGAGTTACAAACAGCGTTATATGTCCACAACAGGCACCACCGCAGGCTTAGCCCGAGCATCCCCTAAAAACTCTTCTGAGCCGCAGCTGCCCTGGGGCTGCACTCGTGTCCCCCCTCCCGCTCCCTCGGCCCTCCCATCGCAAGGACACACCTGCCTTGTCCCGCTGCTGTCCCGCTGCGGATCGCGGAGCTGCGGCCGCAGGTGCCGGTGCTCAGCGCTCGGGGAC
>NW_008683022.1:0-6944 GCF_000695815.1 Acanthisitta chloris
CAGTTCAAGAAGTGTTTGGACAACGCTGTCATTCTTGGGGATGTCCCATGCAGGGTCAAGAGATGGACTCAATGATCCTTGTGGATTTCTTCCAACTCTGACTATTCTGTGGTAACTATATTATTTTTATTGGATTATATATATATATATGTATATTTATACAGAAATGAAGCAATTTGTGTAGTTTTCGACTCTGGATTTCAGCATTGGATGTGTTTTCTAGAGACTTGTTTCATCTGAAAATAATACATTATGTATGGATGATAACAGTATGTAAAGAAACCAGCTGTTAGAAAAAAGAAAAGCTCTTGAATCCAGCAAGCTAAAGAAAGTTCATGTGTAGTATATGGTCTGTGGCAGATAAGGGTATGAAGAATAAAGTGTGGTGCAGGATATGTCTGATGGGCTCCTGGTGCTGAGGTGTGCTGAGGTGTGGTCCTATCCCTGTGATTTTGCTCAGACATACCATGGGGAGTGGGGACAGCATACTCTCAGATCCCTTTGGCCTGGCTGAGCCCATCACTAGCAGGGAAGGTCAGATGCTGGAGGGATTGCTGCCCCACTGGGAGATGCTGCTGTATGGTACCAAACTCTGTTCCAGGCTCCAGGCTGCCTCTCCCCAGTCTCTTTTCCCTGTTCCTCCTGTGTTCCCTATTCAGAGGAGCTGGGAGTTCGTCACAGCTGGGGATCAGTATGCCTCGAGCCAAACAACTGTCTTTTTTTCTCTGCAAGTGGCATGAGATGTTTCAAAAGAAAGGTTAAAACCTTCCCTTGGGAAAGCGTTTGAAGATCTGGGCCCTACTGTGGCTAAAAATACTGTTAATGGGGAGCCCTATGAAAGCTGTCACCTTCAATTAACATCTTCATTTCCAGGTAAAAAGAACTGAGCATGCATGACCTGAAAGTCAGGACCAAAGTTAATAGGGGCTTTGTTTCACAAACCCCCCTGGCTTTCTCCCAAGGCTCCAGGGTCCTTACTTAAAAATCAACTGTCTCTCTGCGCCAGTGTCTTCTGTTTCACAGTAATCAAATCAAATTCAGAAAACAACAGGAGTTTTCACCTCCTTAATGAACTTCTAGAGGATCTGGCAAGGTCAAGGCTTGATGGAAGATGGGACGTGCCCTTTCCCTCGGCACAGACAGTCCCAGACTTTGGGTGGCCAGGGGGAACTCCAGCTGTCCTGGCTGAGCTTTGGTTTATTTTTCTGTGCTACTCGTCCCATAGCCCCTCACTCCCCTGTTGCTTGAATTTCTCCTTTCTGACTTGCTATATGGTGTAGGCAGCAGGAAACCTGGCAGCAGCAGGACTCTCCCACACCTTTCCTGCATATCACTTGGGAGTGACTGATTCCTGAGGTTCCCGCTGATTTTTTTTTTTTAGGACCTGAACATCTTTTGTAATGCGTGAAAGGTTGAGTAAGTGTGAACAACGTGTGATGTAGCCTGGGAGCAAACCAACGAAAATTGGTGAAAAATGCCTTTGGCCTTTTGATTCCTTTTATTTCTACTATTATTATTATTTCCTGAGATATGCTGCTGAATGTTAGGATACGGGAGATGGATGTTGCAGCTTATGAATGTGCTAATATTGCTCAGCACAGCCTGGTGAGGATTTTTCTCCCCAGTGTCTCTCTTGACTGCTCTGATGCCTGGCTGGGCTGGGCTGGGCTGTGCTCTCCACTATTAATTCAGTAAAATTTTTATGTCCTGAAAATGACGGGGAGGATAAGGGCTGCACAGCTGAATCATGAGCTTTCTCTTCTGCATTTCCCTTGGGTTTAATTGCCTGAGTAGTGGCTCAGCTCCTGCCCTGCGGCCAGGATGCCGCAGAGTGGTTCCCTTTGCCAGGGAACAAAAATATCTTAGGACCAAAAATACAGGCTTTCAGTAGCTCGAAGAGTACATTGCAGACATTTACTGGCTGTGGCAGTGAGGCTCATCACAAAAAAATACCCAAAACCCCTATGATAAATGATGCTACCCATCTGTGTGGTGGGATCAGTGTTAAGTGCCCCAACTTTAGCACATCCCAAATGTGCACAGCAGGGAGAGACAGAGAAGTGGGGCACAGGGAGGGCAAGCAGGATCTGTCCCCAGCTGTGTGGGTCCCAGTGGATGTTGGCTTAACTGGGATGTTCCTGCAGTTCTGCAGGAGAGCTTTCCCATCCCAGCTCACACCAGCTGCTCCCTGCTGCTGCCAGGGAATGAGCAGGACAGCGGGATCCAGCAGGGACAAACCTGCTGGGAAATGTATCTCCTTCTGGGCATGGCTGAGCCCAGACACCCTGGGGGGGCCAGAGGGCTTGGCTGAGTCAGCCAACAAGAGCCATGAAGGAATCTGGGTTTATACGCTGTGGAAGCTGCTGGAGTGTGATGGCACCTTAACTAATTGCAAAAACTCAGTGGAACTTCCAGCAGCACCAGTTCCCCTTGGAGAGACTCATCCCTACGGGGGGCTCCCTCCAGCCTGGGGGACCCTGGGATGGGGATGGGTCAGCACAAGAGCTGTCTCACTCCAGGGCCCATTTTGCTGTTGACTGTTCCTTATTGGTACCCCAAACATCTCCCCCTCTTTTGCAGCCAAGGATTTCCAGGTTTCCTGATAAAACTGCCTTGGTGGGGAGCACGGGCCGTGGGCCAATAGCCCTGACCTCCTTTGGCACAGGGCTCTGCAGCACAGCTGCCTAAAAAGGGTGCAATGTTTTTCATTAACTGCTTTTGCTCTGCTGGGGCTCAGTAACTTGGCTGGAAACTTTCATTCCTGGGTGCAAATTGCCAGACCTGCCACTGATCAGAGGTAAAGTGCAGATCTGACAGGAGTGCAACTCCTGCTGTGGTCCCTGCTCAGAAAACCAGTCAGCCTTGAAGGACACAGAGCCAAAGCACAGGTGATGTGAGAGGGAAAGGAAGCAGAGCTGGCACCATCCACGTGAAGCCCTGCAGTCAGCCAGGGAGGATAGGGCTCTGCTGGGCTGTGCTGAGGGAGCTGATGTTGCTTGGCACTGCCTGTCCCGAGGCGAAGTCCTGGGCCCTGTGCTCCTGCTGCGCTGGCAAAACATAGCTGTATTTGGGAATCTGCAAAAAAAGTCTAGTCCAGCTCTTGGGGTTACCATAGCAACTAGATATTGGCTCATTTGTATTTCTTGAAAATTATACTGGGCTGCTGATTGCCTCATTTGTGAAGCTGTTTGTCAGGAGGCTGATAAATCCCTGTTTGTCAGGGCTGTATGGGAGCGAGTGGTGCCATTAGTAAGCATATTTCTGAATGGGAACTTTGCTGGAGTGTGGGTTTGTTATAACAGCATCCCTCCTGCAGACACCCAGTAACATACCCCCTGGCTTAGGAAGTGGGTGCTTGCTCTGGTCATCCTGTCTGACATCCGTTTGTACTCATCTGGTTGCCTGGGACAACAAAATCTGAGCGACTTGTCATGCATGGGAGACTGCACAAAGGAGAGGACAGGGGAAGGCTTGAGGGGAAGCTTTTCTTGCATGAAGAGGACTCAAATAAAATATCCTCCTCTGGCTGTGCTCAAGAATCTGCCACAGGGTAGGAAGGTGAAAGGTTTAAGTTTGAGGAACCAGCCGAGATGGGAGGGCTGTGATCCTGCTCACGGGGTAATAACCACCATCCTCTGCTTCCAGAGTGCATGGAGACTGTGAGGTTTGGGAAAGTGCCAGCTCAGATTAAATGTTTTACTAGATTTTGGTATTGCAAATCTAGCACTTGCTGTGGAATCCTGGAAAAAGATGGTGTTGCAGGGCTGGCTGGAATTTTCAGAAGTGACTGTAGAAGAGCATAGGGAAAACTTCTTTTTTTTTTTTCTTTTATCCTGAAGACAAAATTAATTTGATTTAGATGCTGTTTAGACTCTATAGCCATGGATTCCTGAAAGTCAATTGACCAACAATCCAGCAGCTGTCTAAGAGCTTAGCATTCCTTGTCAAGTATTTGTTTAATGACAAAAAGCTTGTCACTAACTCTTCTGTCTCGTTGACATAATTAAATTAGGAGGCAGAACATTGTGCCAGGTCTGTAGACAGGAGTTTTGTGCAGCTTGTCTACGTGAGGATGTAACACTTTCACAGGTTCCCACTCTGCTCAGTGGTGCTGGTATGGGTGCCCATGTGAAGGATAAGGGCTGTTGGACCTCACTCCCCCATCAGTCAGCCTCTTCCATCCTCCCATCACCAGCTATGGGCTGCACTCATCAGGCAGCACATGTGGAGGTCACAGGCAGAGCGAGGGGAAGGAGATGGCAGAAGTGTGGGTTAAAGCAATTAAATATGGTATTTCATCAGGATGGAGGGCAAGGAAAGGGTCTCGGCCTTTATTGATTTCCAAAGCATTATACGAAGTCATCATCCCAAATAAATGCTGAATGCAAATATTGAATGTATTAATCCAGTATGGATAGCTGCCCTGGATTTAGATGGGTTGTGAAAGAGATTATGATTTAGTAATAACAATAAGATTAACAGCTCTAATGAATTCTTAAATGCCAGCTTTGTAACCTGCCCTTTTTTCTGTGTTGACTCCATCAAGTGGTGTGTGGTAGCTGGCTTGGGGGCTGTGTGCTGCTTTACATGTGATCCCTCTGATTCCCCATGTACACCTGGCCTGAGTGGGATTTCAGAGTTAGTTATTACCCTGGGCCCCATAACCACACAGGTAAGGCAGAGTGGCTCCCACTCTGGCAGTAGTGCAGTTAGGGCAACAAAAATCCTTGCTCAGATTTAAAATTTTTGGGTGTATTCTGCATGTACAGTAAATTCACCCTTCATTGCATGTTGCCCTGGCCCCTTGGGTGCTCCCTGCTGCAGGGATGCCCCTTGCAGGGACAAGTGCCAGGGCAATAGCCACCAGGCTCCCAAAGCATCCCCAGGATGTGACTTTTGAGGAAGGACTGGTGAGTTTTTGGGGAAGAACTAGTGAGTTTCTGGCTTTGGGTGGAGTGGGGTGAGGTGATGATGAACTGATGCTGCAGTTCTTCCACTCCTGGTTTTAGCATACAGTGTGCAAGGCACAAAATGCCTGTCAGGGTGGGATTTTTAACCCCAAAATGCCAGTGCAGGCTCTCACTGCTCATATTGTCTGGCAGCTGCAGCCACTGCATCCTCTCTCCCATTACTTCCTCCATTTTTTTCTGGTTTAAACTGAGCTAACCCGAAAAAAGCTGCTGTTTTGTTCAGAGAGTTCAGTTCAGTGAATGACCCATTTTTCTTCTTGGATGAGTCACGGATCCTCCTTTGAAAGATCTCATTATTAATATGCCATTTGGGGGATATGTCTGAATTTTCCAGCAGTGGCAGCAGCCTTGTCTGTGCTCACCAAAGGAACCTACACAATGAATGGCATATGCCAAATGGCTGATGCAACAGATTTAGTGTCTATGTACTTTTAAAGGACATATTGCTTTCATGCTTAACACTTTTGCCTTATTAGAAATTCTTCTCATAAGCAGGAGAAGGGGATCCCTCTCCAGATGGTGTGTCTTGCAACAGGGAAGCAGAAGAGGAGAAGGGAGATATTTTTAGATGTGTAGAATGGTCAAGGAGTGGAGCTGCAGTTCAGGGAGAGCAACCATCACCCTTGCATCTGGGCCTCCAGGGCACTGCATCCCATAGCCCTGCTCTTTTCCTTTTGCACAGACCTCACCAAACTGTTGGAGAAAATGAACCTTGCAAGGTGACAGATGACCCCTGCAAGAGGAAATGCAGAGTCCAACAGGTGGACAACAGTGGGAAGTTTATTTTAGCAAGAGGCCAAATGCACCATTTGGGCCGTGTGAACTGCACCTCAAATGGAGGCAATATGCTCTTTTTAAAATGACACCTTTATTTAGGAGCTGAGATATGCTTTCCTTAATATTTGTGGAGCTCCTGCCTCCAAAACACCACCCAAAGTGTGACTTTAAACAGCCCCTTCCTACTCTAGTGGGTAGTATGCTAATTCAAGAGTACTGAATGCAAATTGAAACAGGATAACATTCCTCCTGTTTTCCGTATGTCGGTTTCCCTGGAACTGCACTTTCAAAACTTGACTTGGCTGAGCATCTTGCCAATGCTCAGTCCCCTAGTAAAAACAATCATAGAATGCTTTGGGTTGGAAGGGACCATCTTGTTCCACCCCACCCTGCCATGGGCAGGGACATCTTCCACTACTCCAGGTTGCTCCAAGTCCCATCCAACCTGGCTTTGGACAGTTCTAGGGATGGGACATCCACAATTCCTCTGGGCAACATGTTTCAGTGCTTCACCACCCTCACAGTAAAGAATTTCTTCCTAGTATCTCATATAAGCCTATTCTCTTTCAGTTAGAAGCCACTCCCCCTTGTCCTGGGAATGCACATACACACACATTCATGATATATACTTGTTTAACCATATATAAATACACACATGGATATTTATGTATTGCATTACTATTATATTGTAACCACTCCATGCACACACAATTCCTCTGATTGTCCCTCACTCTGCTCTCCCTTGCTCCCACCCTGCACAGAATAACCAGCATTGAGGTCTCTCCCAGGAACATTTCTTCTGCAGATGAGTCCAATTACATAATTTTGAAGTTCTAAGCAACATATTTGGTAAGATTTATGCTGAAACCTAATTTCAGGCTGCTTCTATACCACAGGAAGTTGCAATGTGCATTGCCTCGTTAGCCTGATTAGCTGGCTGAGCTGAAGGAGAGATCTTTGTGCTCTGCTGAGAATAGCTTAGAGAAACAGAGCCCAGTAGCCAATAAGGGTTTTGGCAGCATCAAGCATATTTTCAGGTTTGGGGGGTAATTCCATTTATGGGGATTTTAGGACTAGCCAGGTGCTGGGAAGGGCCCAGGGAATAAATGGCTCTTTGTGCAGCTCAGCTCAGCTGGGACACTGAGACATCCTCCTGTTAGATTAGTTTTGCACACTAAACTCTGCCTTTTTTTGTTC
>NW_008683022.1:6967-26232 GCF_000695815.1 Acanthisitta chloris
GAAAATAACAGATCTTTGCCAATTTTGGAGCTGGACTTGAGCAATGGGTAGAGCCTGGCTGTGCTTCAGCCCTTTCTGTCTTCCAGGGGAATGTTTGGGTGTGCAGGGGTTTGATCCATGGGGGGTTATATGTCAGAGCTGGGGCCACACAATTTAAATTATATTAACTTGTAGCTTAGTCACTTGGTTTAGAGGCTTTTTAACTCTAAATAGAGGCTGTATCCATGTGCCCATCTGCCCTGAGGTGCTCAATGTCCTACTGGCTTAGTGGACAAACACTGATTTAGTGGATTTAGTGATGGTACTTGCCTGGGCTCCCTGAAACACAGTGTGTGTTGGGGACTCTGACTCACTTTCTGATTTGAGGGGAGCTGTGGGATGGCAGTGTTACCTCTTAGATAGCCAAGAGGTTTCTAAAGAAGTAGATGGCAAGGAAGGCAAGCATAGACTCCTGAAGGGTTGGGCAGTCGGGACCTGCCTGGGAGCAGGCTGGAGTCTGCTGAGGATCCATCCCAGCCATGTCCCACCTCAGCCCTTCATCACTTGTGGGTGCTCAGCACCAGCCTCTGGGGGCAGATCATATTGTCCACTGCTCTCTTCTGTCGCTGCCAGCACAGTGAAGGTCTGCTCTGAGCTTGGTCATCATAAGAAGCAAAGCAGAGGTGATCATAGAATCATAGAATCAACCTGGTTGGAAGACACCTCAAAGATCATCAAGTCCAACCCTACCATCATTACTAGACCATGGCACTAAGTGATCTCACAGAGAGTTTCATTAAACAGAAAATGATGTTGAATTTCATCAAAAGGTGGGATAGAGACTGAGAAATAAATCAGCCTCTATGGTGCTCATCGCCTTGGGAAAGCCATGTTGGGAATTTGCATTTCTGGTGCCTCCTGGAGTGCCCAGCAAAGCTAGGCAGCAGGTTTTACATCTCATGTTTCAGGGATGGAATCTTGGCCTGACAAATGGGAAATCCCATCTGCCTGAGCTCTGGTTGGGCAGTTTCTCTCTGCCCTGCTTCAAGCAGGAGCTGTGCAGGTCAGGGACAGCCACGTGCCCTGCAGGGGCTCAGCTGGCACAGGTAAGAGTCTGATTCTCAGAAAGGCTGTGGCTGCTGAGGCTGTTGTAGTGCAAGCTATCATCATGCAGACAGTGCAGCACATCTCCACTGCATCCCTGGCAATCTCTGGCATCAGTGTGATTTCCTCTGCCTCCTTTTGGAATACAATTTTGAACGATCAGTGCGTGACTCAGCAGTAAGAAAGCTAATTACGTGCCACAACCACAGGGTTAAATTAGTTTCAGCCATCACTGAGGACTTACTGAATGTTTGTAGTCCTGGATAGTTACTGTGATTTTCTTTAAATGATTTAGTCCTGAACCCAGAGTGGTTCCTTTTAAATGGGATTTGCCCCAGCTTGTGTTGATGTTGCAACAGAGCTCGCAGTGGTGGTGCTGAGCTGGAGCCCTGAGTGTTGCAAACACAGACACCAAAAGAGATGGGTAGCAATGGTAAATCCTTCCTGAATTGCTAAGGAAAGCAAAAAGAAAAATAGGAGGAGGAGACAGACATAATGATATATTGATTACTCGTCTATCTCTGTCCATGTCTTGGGACAGGTTCTCATTTCTAGTGTGCTGGAATGAACCCAGAACATGAGTGGTGTCACCATTAACAGCAGTGGAATTGATCCTAGATTTATGTTTTTTTTTGTGGTTGAAACTACAATTGGGCTAAATCTGCCTGTTGGTGTTTTGGGAGAAGTGAGACCATCCAGGACAAGAGAAGGAGACACTCAAATGCTTTTGGCAAGGTGGAATCTGATCCCTCTTAATTTACCAAAGGATGCATGGTTTGCTGTGGGTATCTTCTGGCATTAACAGTGCAGTTCACACAGGTGAGATGGTGAGAAGGTGAGATGCTGGGATGGAGAACAGCAACGGTGGCTTTCCTGGGATCCATGTGCCTCCTCCAGGCACAGAGGGATGCAGGAGCTCATCTGCAACCATGTGCTGACTTTGAAAAATAAAAAGAATTGGGTATTCTGTGCAGGAAAATACCCACAGTGAAAAATCCCTATGAGACTGGGAGTACCAACAAGCAAGCCCAGAAGGGTGCACCACAATTGTCAGTGCAGGATGAATTGGTGATTGAAGAACAAGAGCAGCTTCCTCTCTAGTGCACTGAATTGCCCTTGCAGAGAATTATTTCAGTTAAATGGTTCATCCCTACTAGCTGCTTCAGGGAACTGAGTGCTCTGTTAGTGACAGATTTTTCATGAAGCCAAATTCTTCGCTGATTTACTTTGTGCTCCTTCACTGACTTCCCTGCAATGCCCAGAGTGTAAAAGACCATGGGTCCTATATGCCAGACTGACAAAAATCCCTGTTTTCATCACAAAATGCCTCCCACGATACTAAATAAGCAATTTAAAAGCAGTCTAAAATCACTGTTATCAAGCCATGACTGCTGCTGGCCTCTGCCTTTTCTTGAAGGTTATTGATTGCTGTTGTGGACAACAATTGTTCCTGCTTGGACTTTCTTTCTCCCCAGGCAGCTGAGTTTCTGGGAACCCATATTTTTCCATGGTATCCCTGTACCCAGGGCAGGATGAAGTGTGGGGTGTCCCAGGCAGGACGTGGTGGCTCCTGTGATGGCTGGTTCACCTCCTTGCAGAGCTGCTCTGCAGTCTGAAACGCTGCTCTCTGCCTGGGGTTACAGCAATGCCACTCTGTGATCCAAGGGACACAGTTACCATCACTTATAGACATCCTGTGATGATTAGGTCATTTCACTAGGAAAGCAGTTCAGCTCCCTGCTTTGTTTGGACCCTTCAGCACAAGCTGGGTGTTGGAGGAGCCCAGAGGATGAGTTATGGACTGTGGTAAAGCTCACTCTGCTCCTCACAGCACAACTGCAAACACACAGACAACACTGCACTCATCTCCTTCCATTATGCTCATCTTGAATGTGTGATTTCGAAACGGCTCTGGGTGTTTGGTTTTTCCATCAACCCAGACAAGCATCCTTGAGTATCTCCAGAGACCAGGTGAAGTGCCTGCCAGTGTAAGCAAATCCTGGAGACGTTGTGCTCTGCATTTTGCAAGAGAGATGATGAAGATTCCATTTCCATGTCAGGTCTCTGTAATGTCTGTTGCTACTTGTCCCCTAGTGATGCTGCTGAGGTCATGCCAGGGCTGCTGGCCAAATTGGGGCTAAGTGGAACTGCTGGGTGCTCCTTGGCTTCACAGAAGGGAAGGCAGTGCCTGCCATGCCACTGTCACTCCTTACAGTGCTGGACCAGTGGAGGGACACTTAAGGATGCCCCTGAATCATTGAGGCCGAGATATTACACATGCTGCCAAAAGCAGCTCCCAAGTGTTACAGAGGCTGCACCTCTGCTGGGGACAACTTTCTCCCAGGCTGGTGGGTAACCTTGCACCAGGGTTACCCCAGCATTACACAAAGACTACTCCACAGTGAGGCTTGTCTGGCTAGCACAGGGATGACCTGGCTGCACTGCCTGAAAGGGGAACATCAGCTCTGCTCACCCAAGGGCGACAGCAGCACCCACAGGGACAGTGCACAGCTGCTGGCCCCTGGGCAGCATCCAGCCCTGAGAGATTTTTTGGACAAGATGGAAAATGCCAAGAAGAAGGAGGGGAAAGGATGTGACTGCATGGGAACTGCAGACACAGCGTCTGCCCCTGTGGTTTGGGGAGGACTGTAATGGAAACTCATCAGATCTGCTAGAAATCAAGAAGGAAACACTAAACCAATCATCCCTGCTCAGTATGTTTCCTGTTGGTCATTATTTACAGTTGGTCCAAGTCCCAGATTCCTTGATTTGTAATAACTGGATCTGGACTTTTAGCACACCTAGCTCTGGGTACTCATGCTGGAGACTGGCAGCTGGAGCAGTAATGCCCTTGCAGAGCACAGGACAGAGAGTTGGGCTTAAAGAGCAGCTGGCACATGGCAAGTTTTCCACAGTAAGGGAAATGTTTGATTCATTTTCGTTAAGCAAAGAGCCTGTAGGAAATGTTTCCCATTGAAACTGACTCCTGTGGACTGCCAACATAAGTAGGGGCCCTGAGGGAAGGTGCTGCCAGCTTGGGTCTCCCCTACTGCAACAAGCAAGGAGGCTGTGACATGGTGGCATTTGCAGGCAAGGTCACCTTGCTGTCCCTAATTAATGCTGTCACTAATTAACTTTCATCCCAGGTCCTTCTCCACTCAAGTTTCCCATATTGGTGGCAGCAGTCTGTCCACTGTGGAAACCCAAGCCAGAGTGTCCCCACAGTGATGGAGAGAAGCTGCTGGTCTTCCTGAAACCCAATGCAAAGCAACATCTCTGGTTTGTGCTCCCACCTGAGCAGACACTGCTCACCTCAGAGGCCTTCTTTGTAAAAATATGTCATAATTAGGATGTATTTTCCCTCCTCAGTTCTCAGAGTGACACCGTCCTCTGATGCTACTTCTGATGTGATAGTGTTAAGCTCAGATCTCATGCTAAATCTGCCTGTAGTCATGGTCAATAGGGATAAAAGGTCTGTCCCTCTCCATAAGCAAGGACCAAGTCCACTGCTTCACTGCACAAGTCCTAGGAAATCACTGCTTCAGGCTGGGAGTCCCCAAAGGTGTGAGCCCCAGTAGCATCCTGCAAGCCGCACAAGTCCTAGGAAATCACTGTGTGAGCCCCAGTAGCATCCTGCAAGGGGGGTTATGTACCACAAATTAAAATCTAATTGATGTTTTGACAAAAACACTGAGAACTGGGGCAGGAAAGCAGGGTGTGCAATGAAGAATTTAGCTGGAAGTGCTCAGGTCAGGTTGAAGCCTCTCTGGCTGCCTTGCTTTGTGGCACGGGCAGCACTGGCTGAGGCCCTGTGGAAAGGAGAAACCCAGCACAGAGCTGAGCTTGAGGCTGCAGTGGGCCCCCCTGCTTAGAGGCAGCAGAGCCCAGCAGCCACAGCATCATCCCCCTGCCCTGTTTCCACCTGCCCTGGATGCAGAATTGCATGTTGGGCTCATCACACCCAGAGAAATGATTTTTTTTCCCCTCCTTAATTGGCACAGAATGACTTGCAGAGGCAGGGTAGCTTCCCCACTGCAGGCTTTGTGGATCTGCTGGATGGGCCCCCAGGGCACTGGAAATGCTCAGCCCTGACTTCTACTTTAATGCACCGCAGATGTGATTATCTGAACCCAGCACAGCTCCTGGTGCACCACTGTGCTCTGTTGCCAATGAGCTTCTCGATATTAAACGGCTTCCTCTGGGTGCATTCACCCGCGTCACCCCTGCTGGGGCAGGACTGCCACCCTGAGCCTTTCCTCTGCCTGCAGGTGCTGTGAGCTCCTCTGCAAGTCTGTATTTCCCTGCAGCTCTCTGTCCTTCTCAGTTCCTTCTGTTTTCACTGGGATTATAAAGCACATCTTTGCATCAGGCTTGTTGAAAGCAAAGCTCAGGTTTTTCTGTTTGCAAAGTGCTCAGATTGAAGAAGGGATGTCTGCGATCCCAGGCAGTGGCAACAGCCTGGTGGGATCCCATGGGAGATGAGCCAGTGGTTCAGTGCACAGCAGGCTCCAGGGGGGCACCCCAAAGAGCCCAGTAAAGTCAGGCAAGAAATAGGGGCAGGGTAGGGAAAATAAGCAAGTGAGAGGAAGCATGCGGTGGATTTTTCATCTTAGGAAAAACAAACATCAAGACTGAGCACTTTCTCTGAGTTTCTCTTGTTGTACTCTGCCAGTGCACTCAAATGAGAAGCTGGTGTGCACTGGGAGCTGCACTGCATGAGGGGGCAGGGGAAGGAAGAGTCATTCCAGATGCACACTTTGACAAAGGATGCTGTTAACTTGGTTTTTTCTCTCTAAACGATACTCAGAAGATGAAGAAGAGATCCTTCCACTGGCACCTGGCAAACACCTGGATGCCCAGCACAGCACCCACTCAGGATTGGAGGGTTTGACCGGGTGTGCATGTAATGATTCTTGTCATGTCCACTGATGGTGGGGATCAGTTCGGTGCCGCTGCACCAGGGGCTGCACTGGGCAGCAGCATCATCCCTGCCCCGCGCGGCCACCGCTGCAGCCCCGGGGCAGCCAGTCTGGCCGTGTGCCACAGCAGACGGGGCAGGAGAATGTCCCTCCGACGTGTCTCGCCACTGGACTGAGGTCTCACATTTGCAGGGAGCGAGAGCACTTCAGCGGCACATCCGTGGGAACGTGCTGCCATCTCTTGGCTATGCAAATCGGGAGGCACAGCCGCGTTACAGCTTGGGAAAATTACTTCTGCTGTGTCTTTATACCGCTATTCCCATTACCGTGTATTACTCCCTTTACCCTTGAAGTGACCCTGGGTGCGAGGGGAGAGCCCTGACGGATGCTGAACACTGCCCGAGGTGTCGCCTTGGTGGCACTGGACAGCCCAGGCTGAGCAGCCAAGAGAGCACAGCGTGTAGTGGGACACAGCAGCCTTTTCTTCAGACCAACATGCTCAATCCAGTGGTTATTTTTAGTGTTTCAACCCAACATAGATAAAGTTTTTCTGTAAATTTGAGAACTAATTTTGACAGTAATAGAAAATCTCAGGCTAATCTGTTTGCTTCAGTGGCACACTGCAATATTTAGAGCCACAGAATTAGCACTTTCCTTAGGTTAAAAACAGAGTTTGCAATCAGCAAACAAGTGTGTGTGGCCCAGGATCAAAACTACTACCATGAGGCACAACAGGTTGCAGAAATGAACTTCAGAAAATAGAGTATCTGCTCCCTTTCTGGTGAGCACCATCCAGAGCTAAGCATGACTCATTCCATCCATCCATCCCCACGAAATCCACCAGTGTGATTTCTCTCGAAGGAAATGGGTTATGCTCTGACAGCTCCAGGGTGCCAGAAGCTGTAGAAGTTATTTGTTGGAATGGCAGGCTCTCTTTTTCATTTATGTGAGAGCAAATAGCTCATCTGTGGTCCTTTGTCTTTGAAAAAGAATAAAGAAAATGGAAATGATTGGGAAAATAGAAGTGAATACTTATGGTTGCTGAGATTGGATGTAGGAAACATGACCTGACAGCTCACTTCCCACGCCAGGCTGGAGCTGAGCTGCCACCCACACTGCAGTGGCATGTTCTGAACCCCACTGGGGTTGCTTTGTGCTGTGTGATACCTTCTCCAGTTGGGAAGCACCCACCACTGGCACTTGGTTTGGCTCCACCACAGCCCTGGTTGTGTCCGATGGTGTTTGGCTGCAGCTGACTGGTGGTGGGCTGAGATATCTCCTGGGGGCTCACCCTGAGTTAAACTCTCTTTTAGGGTGAATGCTTTTGAGAGAAGAGCCCTGCGACAAGAGTCCTGGCCAGATATCATGAGCATGTGCTGTATAGGTTGCTCCTATCTCTCCTGTAGTAATAAAGCCAATATTTGAGCAGCCATGAAAAAAAGAGAAAGAAAAATTGCCTGGAGAGATTAGCAGGTCAAAGTGTGCCAGGTACTTTGTTGATGCAGATGTGATCCATTTCACTGTGACGTCTCTGGCAGTGACATAAGCTGCTTTCCCAAATATAAGGCTCTCAATAAATCACTTTCCCAATATTGAAAAAGAAATTTCAGTGATGCTGCACTGAAAGAAGTGGGGGAAGGGACAGGACAGGGACCTGCTCTGAGCTAATAGCCCATTGCTGAGAATATGAATGTTGGATTGGCGCATTTCAGGCTGTTTTTCTTGCCTCTGCCTAAATCAACAGTGGTGAGTCATCACGACAGACGGTATCAGCTGCCATGGTGCTTGCAGCGGTTCATAGCGCAGACTGCGAAACCTGCTGCTCTCCTCTGCTGCTTTTCCAGGAGCAGGACTGATCCTGGACATCATCAGCACCAAAACAGTGATTGTTTGACAGAAATGCGGTTTCAGAAGTTTTATTATCAATGCCTAAAGAAGCAGTGCCCTGCTCCCCAGCTGGGATCGGAGACTGCGGAAGATTGGGCAGAGTTCATCCGAGTGGACACTGGGGAAGAGGAGCCATGAGACAGGCATCCCTCTGTAGGATTTGCTCCTGCCTGGCAAATCCCATCGAGGCAGCCCCTGAGGGTCTGAGTGTTGTGGAACTGTTGTGATAGTGATACAGAAACTCCCTTATCTTCTGTAGGAGGGACCTCATGCTGGAGCAAGGGAAGAGTATGAGGAATCCTCCCTATGAAGAAAAGGGAGAGGGAGGAGGTGCTTCAGGCACCAGAGCAGAGATTCCTTTATGTCCTGTGGTGCATGGCAAAGCAGGTGATGTTCCCACAACCCATGGTGACCCATGGTGGAAATTGCTGCAGACATGACTATAGCAGGAACCCCTTGCTGCAGCCAGGCTGGGAACAAGGGGAGTTCAGTGCAGTGCCAACCCCCATAACCTGGCCCAAAGGGACTGGGGTGCTCATCCCATGCTACTTTGCCCTAGCATACAGCATGGGAAGTTCTTAGCTGAAGAAGCTGAAATAATTTCTTTGGAATACCTTCCAAAACTAATTTAATATACAATGTCTGCTGGGACTGGGTGAGTCAGAGCGCTGTGATCGGACTCTGAATGTGCTGCAATTTATTTGTGCTGAAGTTTAAATAAGATTGATGGAGCCATAAAGATGTTATTGAAGAGACTTCATGGTGGAGCCTAGGGGGAAGATGAAGCATAGCAACAGCCTCTTGGTTCCATAACATCCTCCCACCTTGCTGTGGGGTTGTGATGGTGGTGGGTTTGCTTTGTTGGCTTGGTTTGGGTCTGCAGAGAGCTGTGGGTGGCTGTAAGCTGGGGTGAATGTCTGGGACTTGTGACAGTCACCAGAGCTCTGCAAGATTTCCCAGGAGATGAGGGATGGCCTGTGGAGCTATATGTGGTAGAAGCTTAAGGTCAGTCTGGATTTTCTAGTTTGATGTGAGATTTTGTCAGAAATTGGCCTTGAGGAAGAAGGCTTGTAAACCTGGTGAGGTCTGAGGCCAGCATAGTGGGGATAACTTCTCAGCAGTGCTGGTGCCTCTGCCCTTCCATAAACCCCACCAGCAACCCCAGCCAGGCTGGAAGGTGTACACTGCTCATCTGCCACAAATGCTTTTGGAAGCAGAGCAAAAGAAATTGGATGGATGGTATAATAAAACTAGAAAGGATTATTTACTTTGGTTTGCTTTTCAAAGATTAAGAAGCTCTTTCAAGTGTCTTGGGCTTCATTTATCACCTAGATATAGACCAGCACAGACAAGTACATTTATGGTGCAAAATACCTCTAAAGGTCTTTCTTTATGCTTTGCAGCTGTGATGTATCAAACCCCCAGCTTTTTAATGATGATTCATTCAAAGTAAGCTGTAAAGAGGAGCAGCAAATATATGTGTAGCTGTGGCAGTCTGCAACCACAGGCTGGGCATCCGTGGGTCTCAGGCAGGTCTGCTTTCCCAATGCTCAGCATATTGAGTAGCAGGGACAGCCCAGGGAGGGTAATAACAAGCCTGCTGCAAGATGTTTACAGACACCCTTTGTTGGTTGAAACCTCTCCATTCAGGTTTGTAGAAAGCTTTAGTGGCAGCTACTGCCTTGAGGTTTCCAGTGTTGCAAATGTGTGGCTGACATATACAGTATTTCCCACTTGGAAATCTCTTTCCAAACGTGCTGAGACCTCAGCTTCAGGGCAAGAGCAAGAATGACCTAGGATGCACCAGGATTTCCAGCTGGGATATTCTATTATTGCTGGATAAAAAGTGCTGAAGGAGAAAGCTTCTGGGTAATTCAGGGTCTCCTTCTGCACTTACAGTCTCTCTGGGTGTGTGAGTCACCAATATGTTGACAGGTACTCATTTTAGTAAAATCTGGTGTTTGTTTCACTAGTAGTAGTAGTACACTATTAGTGTAGATGCACAAAAAGCATTGAAATCAAGTGCTGCATGTTAAAGATCAATTAGCTTCTAATCCTACTGAAAATGACATTGGTATTTGGAAGACATATGCGCACCCACATCCCCCTTACGCTCACCGGGAAATTTACGGCCCAGCTGCAGAGAGACCATTTCCTCTGCAGTAAACTTCAAACTTTGCTTTCCAGCTCTGATGTTTCTTCATGTTTTCATGTGCAAAGTGAAAGCCCTGGAAAGAGTATACAAGTCAGTGCTGGATGGGATCCACCTGGTGCTCTTCAGACCTAGCTCTCTTCTCCTGGGGCTTCTTTTGGGTAACCAAAGGAGCTGATTGACATCATCTGTGCAGGCTGCAGGTGGAAACACATCACCTGCCATAAGAGCTGCACCCTGGGGTTGTTAACAGCAACTTAAGGGGAGAAGAGGAAACACCATCCTAGCTACCTCCAAGGGAAATGCTGTGGGATCTGGTGCAGAGGTCTGCAAGGTTGGTGCCAAGGGTTTTGTATGGCCTTACTATAAAAAGAAATGAGGTAGGAGAACAGATGGTAAAGGTACTTGCCTGGGTTACCAGTAACACTGAGTTAAGCTTGTCCAAGTCCCCATGGGCATCCCTGTGTGGGTGTCACAGGGCCCTGCTGATTGCTGGTTTGAGCAGGGGAGCTCTTGCTACTGAGTTTCTATTCAAGCAACTTTATCAGTTCCCTGTGATCTTGGGCCACTGCTTTAAAAGAAAGTGGTATTTCAGGGAGTAGAACACATGTCTTGGATGCATTATTTAAAGTAATCTTTAAAGGTGGAGTGGCACCTGCCTGGACTTTCCTGTTCCTGCAGCTAATGTTGCAAGGAGGTGAAGGAGAAAGTTGCTCAATGCCTGTGACTAACCAATCCTCCCTGCCCGCAGCTCTTGCTGGGAGCAGACTCCCTTCATCCCACCTCAGCCATGCTGGAAGCCGTGCATGGGGCTCTGTGTGAGCAGACCTGGGCCAAAACACTGCTGGGGAAGGGGGGTTGGGGGTTCTTTTCACCCTGATAATTTCCCAGATGTGGTTAAGGTGGGGCTGGAGAAGGGCTGCACTTATGGACACAAGGTGAGTTCAAGAAACACCTTGCTCCCAAAAGGGAGCAGAGGTAGACAAAGGTGGGTGATTCTTGTGCTGGATCAGTTCCCTGGTGTGGTTTGCACTGTGGCTCCCCAAAAAGGTTTAGTGGCCCACTTTGGGCAGGACTGAGCTGGTGGGGAGAGGAGGCTCTGCCCTTGAGATGAGGATCATTTGCTGGGGCCAAACAGGTAAAACATAGGCTCCTTCCTGCCTTTTCTCTCTCTTCTGGACCTAGAAATTCAAACACTGCTGCATAAAGGTTGTGGGCACCTTTTTTCTGTTTTGGCTTATTTTCTCTGCCATCCCTGTGTGAGACATGCAAAGTGGGTTTGATACAGACTAGCTACAAAAGTGTTTTCAGCTGCTGAGAACAGACTGCAGAAACAGAGGGAGGTGTGTGCTCTGCCTCACGCTGGTACCAGAGTTGTAGATGCTTTTTGTTATTTCCAATGGTGCTTTTGATTTTGTCAGTTTAATCAAATCACTTCTTTTAACACTAGATTTGCTCAGGGGCTCTTTTCCATCCCTTCTTCTGTTAAGCAAGGATCCAGCATGGGCAGGGCAGGGGCTGGTCATCCCCATACCCTCCCCGAAGGGTCTGAGATATGTTGCTGGGAGCTGTGCCCAGCTTTGGGTGCAGGCTGGGGCTGGACACATGGAGAGTGTGGTGGGGGCTGCCAGCAGTGCTGGTCCCGGAGGAGGCCTGGAGGAACTGGTCATGGAAGGTGTCTATGGGCAATGGCAGGGAGGGCAGCAGTAAGGAACTTGACGTCACTGGCTGTGGCTGCTCGTGCTGTCTCGCTTGCGGCGCACTATTTTTAGCATTATCTCAAAAGTGCCTCCTCGCTGGGTTTAGTTGCTTAGCAGCCACTGTGCTGGCGTGATGGGGCTGGGAGCAGTGTTATTAATGCACACGTGTGGAGATTTCCTTGTGGGTTCCTCCCAGGCACTGCCTGCAAACCTCACAGCTCTCAGGCACCTGGGCATGGGGGATTCTGTCTCCTGCATGCAGCAGTGACAAACCCCTTAGCCCCAGGGGCTCCTGCAATCCCTGTCCTGCACTCACCACTCTGGCACAGCAGATCTTTTCCCTCTGGGTTTGCTCTGTTTGGGGACTGGCATCAAAAAAGGGGCTTGGCCTCAAAATATACCTCTGTGGAAGTCCTCAGCACACAGCCAAGGAAATGCCATGCACAAAACCTTGGCAGGATGCTTTGTTTACTCTTTGGTGAGCCTCAGATGATCTGTTTTCTCTGACATATACAGCATTGCATGTGCCTAAATCTGCCTACAAGGATTGCTGGTGTCTGAGGAGGAAATTATGCTTGTTGTAAAGTCGGTGCTACCCTCAGTCACAATCAGCTCTTGGAAGACAAAGGGAGTTATTTTCTGAAATTTAAAAGATTGGTACTTCAATTATATCTGTTCAAATTGATTAAATCAGATTGCTGAGCTACAGATAACTCTGTAAATACATTAAGCTGGAGAAAGATTTCTTTTAAGTCTCCATGCCGTGACAGGCTCCTTTTAAACCTGGAAAATGTTGAAATGAGTTATTGCAGGTATGAATACAATACACGAACAGGACTTTTAGGGACTGTTTTCCAAACAGAAGGAGCCCAAGCTGATGCACAATTATAAGCATGTCCCAGCCACTGGCAAAGTGATGTCTGCACATGGGCCCACTGTAGCCTTCTGACTTGCAGAGTATTGCAGCTCTTCCTAGGAGCTGCTACAAAGCACTGTAGACAGCAGGGATGGTCTTGCTCAGTGGTGGTGTTGGATGATGCCTCATCAGGATGGTCACTGTGCTATGGGACAGTCAGCATGACTCAGTTGTGTGCCTGCCCTTTCTTCCACAAAGGGACAGACAGGTCTTAGAGGTTGTGTGGTAAAGACAGGGGCTTTTGTGAATAGGCAGAAAGGGACAATCACCACCTTGACTGTGGTCTGGCCCTCAGCAGTCTGGTTTTTTGAGCTGTTGTAGAACAAGAACCTCCTCAGCAGGGTCATAGTTGGGGACAGCATCCCCACATTAGGACCTTTAATCCCTTTCATGTTCTAGGATAATGCAAGTAGTATTCATAAAGAGGGATCAAAAGCTTTGTTGTGGATATGGAGCGAAGCTGGAGATGGCACAAAGTGGGGAAATAGGTCATAATCTGATAAAACCGAAAAATCAGGCTGAGGCTGTGTGTGCCTTTTGGGGTACATCCTATTCTTCTCTACCCAAGACCCTCTGGGACATGCTGCAGCTCCTGTTCCTGCACTGACATTCCCTCCTCATGTGTGAATAGATATGTCTGGGAGTATGTGCAAACTGGAGAGCAGTGATGCAGACCCACAGGCCTCTGAGCACAGGAAAAGGAGGTGCTGGGAAAGGGAAGGCAGCAGAGGTGTATGGGGAGGGCTGTTGGAATGGGAAGGTGCTTGATCTGGGCAGCTGAGGGAGGGAGTGGAAGTCTAGGATCTCCTCGATAACTCCCTGCCTGGTTATCAGGGAAGGACGTGCCATTGCAAGGACAGATGCTATTTCAGGAGGATGCTGTTTGTGAGACAGAAGGTCTTTGTCAGGCATCAGGTCTGGAATGCTGATGGCAGGAGAGGGTTTCTGCTGTTTGTCAAAAGCTGCCAGGAGTCCTGAGCATCCAAGCTCAGGATCAGATTCCTACTCAAGGGACGTGATCTCTGAATATCACCTCCTGCTTAGTCTGGGGTAGGTTATGCTGCTGTGTGTTTTGTACCCAGGATCTTACCTGGAGCATCTCCACACCCCTCCTATGCTGTGGGAAGGGATAAGAGGCGTGAGCACTAGCTCCCAGCACAAAAGCCCTGTGTGCATAACTGTAATCTTATCAATTTAGTACAAAAGGCAGATTTCAAACACAAATTGAGCCTTATTTTCCAACTTGATTTCCAGATCATGCATTTTTAGAAAGCCATCCTACATTCTTAATGTAACTGGGAGTTATGGGTCCCCACTCTTGGTAAATGTCAGCCAAAAATTAAATAGGGTGTGAGAATAGGACAGTCACGTATTTCCTGCAGGTGACAGTGACATCAAGGTCCTTCCCAGTAGCTCCTGCTACTACTTAGCTAGGTGGAAAGCTAGCACAGAGCTCAAACAGTCTGAGGAAAAGTAAAATATGGTACTACAGAATAGAGAAGGCATTTTGCTCTGGTTACGGTTGGCACCCTGGAGTAATCTTTAATCAGTTAAAGATTAAATGGCAATTCCTGAGCTACTGAGCACTCAGCATTTCAGGAAAATCATTCCCTTAAAGCATGCTTGAGCTATGGAGCTGTTCCCTCTCAATTTGTCCTCTTTAACTGATGGATGTGGAGCCAGTTACTAAGTGGTTTTCCTAACGAATCCTGGGAAAGATGGATCTGGCAGACAACAGCAGCAATAGCCTGAGAGTTCTGTCCAAAGCAGCAAAACACAGGCGTGTGTTTCTGCCATGGTCCCAAAAATATGATGGAGAATTGAGCACTGCTGTGCCTGTGCTCCTGATCCTCTGCAATTACAGCCATCTCGTTTTCTCTGTCTGACACGTGTCCTGGCTGAATCAAGGCAGCTCACGCCTGACTGTCTGCACAGGCATGCCCCGAGGTGATGCTGGAAAGGTTATTCCTTGCCTTTTTGCTCCTGTTAGTCACGTTAGTGCTTGTGCCCACATTGATTACTTTCAGACATTGTGCAACGCTAAAGTGTGCAGGTAAAGCCTCTCTGCCCTCAGCAGGAGAACCAGAGGTTCACAGGCTTTTCTTCAAAACAGCTAAAAATGTGAACCTGTGCATTTGCCAACCCAACCCCTCCCTGGGCATTTTGACATGTTAAATGAAACACTTTCTGCAGTCAAATTCCTGATGCTTCTTGCTCTGCCACCAGCTGCTGCTGACCTGGGCTTTGCTGCAGCTGGATCCAGGCCTTGGGGATTTTTCTATGTTGTAAAATGAATTTGAAAGAAGAAATAACGTTTAGGTGTTTTAGGACAGTGCTTTATCCTACTACTTGTTTGCTTAATGCTCTTTACTTTGGCAAGCATGTCAGGAATGGGAAAGGAAATGAGTGTCACCATTTGTCATACATTTGGTAATGTTGCATATAGAAAGGTAAATGCCAAGAGTACATATGCCATTTTATATATAAATGCTTCTGGCAAGGAAAGGCGTTTTCTACCCAATTATGTGCCCTTTTGGATGTAAATGTTATGTATGCGTGGTAATATTTGGCCATCTGCTGATGACAGTAAGAACTGCATGGGCATGGCAGGAGGGAACCCTTCCACTCCGACTTGTGTAGAAGTTTGGGAAGGTGGACCAGGGTGACCCCAGCACCCTGAGAGGCACTGGAGAGGTGGGAGGAGAATGACAGCCTCATCTAAACTTCCTGACATCAAAAGAAACCTAAATCTAGGTTTGAGCTCACCATATCAGTCTGTAATAGCATGTGTGGGTGGCAATCAGCAGCTGGCCTGGCAAACTGTCCCAGGCTCCTAGGTGGCTGCTGGTGTTTCTAGGAATGCATTTGCCTGATGTCTGTAACCTACGGGATCATGAACCACACCCGGGAACAAAACAAGGGCACAGTATCTGGGTGAGAGAGGAAAAGGAGAGGTGTGAAGAGAAAGAATGGAAGATGAGAAAAAACACAAAGTGGAAAAGGTCTAAACAAAAAGAATGTGGGAAAGTTGGTATTGTGCTTTACAAAAAGAGGTGGTGTAAGGGGAAGTGGTTTTGCAGGCTGCCCAGAGGAAGGCACTCAGGTGAGCTCCGATGGATTGGAGTATCTGATCCTCCTCCCATCAGAGGGAGCTCTCAGAAAGTCATCTCTGGCGCTCCACAGCAGGTACCGAGGTGGTGCTTTAAGAGGTGAAAAAGGAGGACTTGGCTTTTAAACCCGCAGGAAAATTGTAAGTCAGGGAAGGTTTCTAGAAGAGGCAGATAAAATAATAGCACAGACATTTTCTTTTGATGTTTCCTAAACATGTTTGTTACATCTCTTTCTGCACAGTGAACCCTGAATTTTCTCACCACAGTCAGAGTTTTGCCCTGCAAGCTCACCCTCAACAGAGATGGGGGGGGCTGGCATTGTTATACCACCTGTCCCACCTGTATCCACCCTGGGTCTCAGATGTGGGTCATGAGCTGGGAGGATGTGTCCCACAGTGAGAGCTAGAGCTGGGTAGAAGAAGGTGACAAATGGATAGCAGGGATGCTGAATCAATGAAGTTCAATAGGAGTAGGGTCCCCAGACTGGCCAGGGCTGAGAATCTCCAGCACGTGGAGCAGTCCTTGGGGTGTGCTTGCTGCTAGTCTGGTCTTCTTGGGGAAGAAGGAGAAATTCTCATCTGGCAAAAGTTATTACCTGAATCCCCCAGACCCTGGTTCAGCCCTGGGGCCATTCCACTGCTGCAATGAATTTGTGTCAGGTAGGACTCTGATTGCATCTGTGAAAAAATGTATTTTTTACTTTCAGCTGTCATCACTTTGAAAATCACTTTTATATCTGACAGGCAGTGTATTGACTCACTTCTGCCCATTTGCTTTCCAGCTCAGTTTTTCATTTCACATTTCTCAATGTCTCACCAGAAGCCATTCAAGTTTGTGCTCTCTCTGTGACAGGGCACATCCTTGCACTTGAAACCACACATTTTGGATGAGAAATGTCTGCCACAAGGCTTACAACTTGGCTTTTTATAGAGACCTAAACAACTTGCAAAATCCGGATCCAGCTGCTGTTTCAAACAAATGCAGCCCAGACTATTGCAGAGCTCAAGTACAGTGTTGTGGCTGTTTTGCTGCAGCACTATGTTTTTGTTTCAGCTTAGAGTAAAAATTAAACCTGATATATACTGAATGAATTGGTGGACATGTCACACAGAAGAGTGAGGTACTTGTGTTAGAGATATGGGGACAAATTTCCTGTTAGGGAGCCCTGTAAGGGAGAGCCTGACTCCCAGAGGTGAGATGTTCCTTTGACTAAAAATCCTGTGCAATTCCTTCACCCTGCTAAATGAAAAGCTTCCTGCTCTTGCTTACCACAGTCCTTAATTGTAAGTGAAAATCTTACCACACATGGCTGAGATCTGTCTGTGGTCTACAATAGCAATTGTATTCCAATTTCCTCTCTTATTCGATAGTTTCATAATATCCTGAGCAGCACTTAATGCTACTGTTACACTTGCCACATCTGGTACAGGATGAATATTGATCCCTTTCAAAGCTGGAGGCTGGGATATTCATGAACACTTTCTTTCATGCTGAGTTTGTTGTTATGTTTAGTGTTCCTTTTCACATCCTCTGTTTCAATTAAAGATAACTCTGAAAAGCAAAGTGAGGAGAAAAGGCCATTGCTGTGGGCTCACGTTAGCATTCCTGATATACACCCAGTTGTTCTATTTACCTGTAGCTCAAGTGAAGTCAGTGTGACATCAAACCCCTGCCACTGTGTCAGGCTGGGCCATATTCATCTTCATGTATGGATTCCTCTAACTTGAAGGAGAATATTTGACCTCTGAAGGGCCTGAGCCACCCCCAGAGCATGGGATGGTAGAGGTGCATTCCATGTGTCTGCTGTGGGGAATTGCTGAGCTGTATTTCAGGCTGTTGCTCCCTGCTCCAGAGCTGGCTGTGTTGTAGCAGCGGCAAAAGACACCCTGGGCTGGTGAGCTGAAAGGCTGAACTAAAGCACACAAAGTCATTTTTTTGCTGCAAGACAAATGATATTACTCATACAATGTCAGCAAGATCTATGCCAGAGCTTATGAAGACTGTCAGCTTTGCCCACATGGATAAAAGGCATTAAGGAAATCTCTGTTTTTCTGATGTGTTGTCTCTTTTGGGATGGCCTGTGTGCTGGGGTTGCGCTCTCACACTGAATGTGTTCTGAGCTCTCCTCGAGTGCTGTGTATTTAACTGCCTTCCCAGGCAGGCACCTCACATGTTTGTCTTGTTGGCAGCCTCTGTGATATTTTGCCATTGTTTTTTTTCACTTGGCACACAAGTGTCTGCACACAGTGTCCGGAGTAGCCAGGTCCAAGTCACTGATGACATCAGGTTCTCTGGAAGAAAAGCTTCCTTGGGCAGCAGGGGCAGTGTGTGCAGCCTTGGGCTAACTACAGCCCAGATCCATTACTTTGCATAGAAAACGCAAAACATGCTCAGAGAGGACCCAGATCCATTACTTTGTGTAGAAAACGCAAAACATGCTCAGAGAGGTCAGAGGGAGTAATAGTGTTGACTACTAGCAGAGAAGGTGCTGGGTGAGCCCAAAGTCAATGTGGTTGTGCTTTACACTGACCTAGTGATTATATCTGTAGGATGCGCAAACTTGCTTTCAGCAAATTCCTCTTTGCTCCTTACTGGCCCTTTCCCTCTCACAGGGGCAAATTGTGGTCCAGAATGACTTGTGAGGATTCAGCTCAGCTGACCTGAAGGAAGGGAGGATTCCTCAGCAAGCCTCCTGTCTCAGGAACCTGCCACTTCCAGACTAGAGCCTGCTGAGCACCAGGTGCTCACTGTGCTTTCCCTTTTGCTTCTTTTCTTTTCTGTTTGGGTTTTTCTTTTCTTTTTTCTTTTTTCTTTTTTTTTTCAAGCTGACTGCTGGTAACAAATGGTAAAGCTCTCTCTGCTGACACTGCTGCAGGAGGATTCATAGGCTTCTCCTGGTTTCCAGGGAATATTGCAAGCCCCAAGGCAGGGAAGAGTCAGCAGGGAGGGAGGGAGGAGGAACATGGCTGGAGCTGTTCAATGATCTTGGGAGATTTGCATCTGTCAGCTAATAACTGGAGTAGGGTAACAATGGAATTCATTTTAAATCACCTAAACAATCAAAGAGCAATTACTTCCTTTAATTATAAACCAGATGAGGGAAACAATAGGATTTAATTTCAATTATACCTCTACTAACTCAGCTATGATTTTTATTCAATACAAAAGTGACAGAAGTTCCTGTGTTGAAATACTCTGCTTGAAAATACTGTGCTTTATCTTCACCATTGACTCAATTAACCATGGTATGGACTTTGCTTAATAATCAGAGCCTAATAGAAAAATAAACCAGGGCCTTACACTTTGTTTTTAGTTATAATCCCAAGTCTGTATGGCAGTACCTACTACCAGTGCCAAAGTTGACTGGGAGAATCTGGCACTAAGCTGAATGATGACCTGGTTTTTGGATATTACTTATTAATTATATTTTTTAGATCCCCCAAGTATTGCAGTTCCTTTACAGAGCACACAGCTATCTCAAGCTCTCCCAGAAGGGGC
>NW_008683022.1:26250-37000 GCF_000695815.1 Acanthisitta chloris
TTGGAGGAACTTACAAAGTTCTGGGTGAATAGAAAGAGAAATGAGAGCAAAAGTAACAGCTGATGACTTGACTGCAGGCGAGCTGGTGAGCAGCACAGCTGGAGAACAGTTTTGGCTTGCTGCTTCCTGCTTTTATGCCTTTTTAGCTGCAGACTATTTTTTTCTTTTGCTAGTATTTTTAGCATCATTCCAGTTTGGTATCATTTAACATTGTTGCTATAATAACTGCTGCAGAAATCATCATGAGGGAATTTATTCTGTTTCTTTGTATGTTTGCACTGCGTGAAATAAAGAAGGCCTGAGGCAAGGTATTGAACAACAAGGAAAAGACAAAATATTGACTCACCAATTCAGTGAGCATCATCTGCCCAGTGTGCTGAACAAGGCAGGGGTCCTATAAGAAAAATCTCCCTTGATCATGCTATTAAGGAATATCTCAAAAGGCAAAGACAGGAGGACTGGAAACAGCTGCATGGCCTAGAGTAAGCCTGATCATTTTTGAATACTTGACTTTGCAGCATGTGAATATATAAAACTCATACATGATTTGTATAGATATGCAAAGGAACTGATAGACCCACATGTAAATCAGTGGTAGTTTCATTCCTGGTGTTAGTGGTTTAATTTATTCTTGTCTTGGTGCTTGTGGCTTTTATTTAGAGCAGCCCCTTCCAATGTCCTGAGTCACCTCAGAGAGGAGGACACGAGGATCCAGCTTTAGCTCCTCCAGGCAGCTCTCTCAATCCCATGCCTGGGTTGTTGTCAAGGAGACATATCTCTGGCATACATCTTCTCTGTGGTTTCTCTTCTTAGTATGCTTTTCCATTGCTATGGAGACTATCACAAACTCATTTAGCAACTCCCAGTGCCCCACGAGGAATGTGTATTTCATAACTCACTGCTCAGAACAAGGAGTCCTGTTTAATTTTTGGCTGCTTACCTGCATGTCCAGCCTGGCTATGCCAGGGTCTGACTGTGCTGAGCCCTTCTGAACTGACACAGCACAGCTCTAAGGGAAGGACTGCAAAACGGTGTCTTCAGTGGGGACAGTTTGGAGGCTGAGGCAAACCTTGCATGTGGGATGTAGCCAGCTGCTTGCCCTGGCTGCTTGGCATGGCTCTACAAGTCCAAAATCCTCTTATTTTCCAGGTTTTCAGCTGGCATTCTGCTGAGTTCTCATGCCAATGCTGTCTCTGGTAATGAGACCATTTCAGGTCAAGAAGTAAGTGTTTGCATGTTGTAGGTGAACTGCAGCTCTGGAGGTCTTAAGGATTTCCCCACAATTTACTTTGAGGAGACATAATTGCAGGGAAGAATATTAAAAGACAAATCTCCAAACAGCAAGAGGGACTGAACTTACTGGGATAAGAACAGAAGATGCTCATGAACTGGAGGATTGGAGCAGAGAACACAGGTATGGTGGTATTTCATGGCTACTACATGAAGCAAAACAGGTGAAACCAAGAAAAATGCCTAACTATAATGTTGCAAAAGAGAGGGAGACACAACTCCTCCATTGCAGGGTGGGAAAGAGGGAACCATGCAGCAGGGCTAACGGGGTGGAAGGACAGAGTGAGAGGAAGGATCCATGGCTTGGTTTGATCAGCTCCAAAGGCTGTCAGCACCCTGATGCTGCAGGTGAAGGCTGCATCCCCCTCAGGGCAGCACCTGAGTTGGCAGTCAGATGGTGGCACTTGGACTCTCCAAGAGCCATGGGGCAGCTGCACTGGAGACAGCAGCATCCAAGCAGTAGAAGTGGCTTTAGCAGCTTGGAGGAACCTAACTGTGTGTTAGCACTGGGCACTCAAACCACATTGGCCAGCACAGAAGTGTAGGCTTTACTGAGAAAACCAAGATGTAAGTGAAATCATCATTTGAGGTTTATAACAGCTGGTACACAGAAAAGTGGTCACTGCTGGGCAGAAGAGCCAGGAGCAGTGGGTTTGAGCACACTAGACTATCTTCTTTCTGAGACAGGAGAGAGAATAATCCTTGCAAACTGGTCTGACAGGGACTCAGTACCATGGGAAGACCCCTCAAAGTGGGTGCAAGTGAGCAGGCAAAATTAGAAATAAGTAGGGCAGCCTATAAAATAAGAAAATTCCATGTTCAAGGTGGGAATTACAGCTCTGTGGTTCATGCTGAGATGGCAGCTGAGGCTGCAGTTCCCAGCCCCCTGCCCTGTTTCCCCACTCCAGTGCACAATCTGACATATTAGCATAATCCTCAGTTCCAGTTTGCATTAATATGTCAGTCTATGCCCTGCAGTAACTCAGGAGCAGATACACTGTCATTTGGCTACTGGGTCTTGATAGCAGGGCTCTGAGATGGGGACAGTAACTCTGGTACCTTCCCTGGGTAAGTCAGAGTCCACCTGTACCCAGAAATCTGTAAGTAGCCAGAGTCTCCCTTAGTGATACACAGAGCCATAAATATTCAGCAGGTACTAGGAACAGCTGAACAGAGCTAAAAGAATCTAAATACATAAATAAAATTAAGAAATTAATCGATTCAGTCATTTTACAAAAATGTACATCAAATTTGCCTCTTTTACTAAGGCACATGATTTGTAATGTCATTGGGTTTGGGGAACCCAAAGGAATTACATATACCATGTGACTTATGCAAATCACTCATGCAAATCACTCTTTATTCACTGATTTATAAAATCAGTTAGTTACACATGAAACTGCTTTAAAATGCTGATGGGTATCTCTCTGACCTGTATTGGGCCATTTCTGTGTGTTGCACTGCTCAGCACAGTGCAGGGCTGGGCTGGTGTAGGAGGTGTACCCCAAAATCCCTCTCTGCACTAGGGACCCAGCACACCGCAGCTGGCACACTCACAGGCAGTGGAGAGGGAAAAGAGAAGGAAAATGAGTTAGAAATCTACCCTGAGCATTTGATTTCGGTATTTGTCAGCAATAATGGGCTGCTTTATAATTTGCTTCAGTGCCATTTTTAATCTTGTGAAGTTCAAAAGTTAAAGGATATATTTCATTCAAACTTTTGGGTTTTTTTTTCTCAACTCTGATCTCAGAGTTAAAGCAAATCAATTATGTTGATCCAACTAGTGTCCACAGAAATGTATGTATGTATGCACCACACATGGGATTGCATTTCAGAGGGGTAGCTATGCCCAAACAGCAATTACCTGTGCAGCTCTGGTTGGTATTGCTACATTTCTCACTGTCACTTTTTTGTCTCACTGTGGGGTTTCTTCTGGGCACTTAAAGGTTTGGCTTGTTCTTCAGCTGTGTGGTGGTGAAAGCATAGAGCCAGGATTTATGGATTTGAGACCATGTCATTATGGGGTTGGTCGACTGGGTCTGCATGCTTGAAGCGAAATTCCATTTATCTGGAGAGTAGGTGTTTAACTAATGGGCACATCAGACATGGAATAAATGCAGGGCAGCTTCTAGTGTCAGTGTTTTACAAAAACATCTGAATGAATGAGCTGAGAGAGCAAAACATCGACTGTTTTTATATTCAGTGGACAGAAATAACAAGAAAAACCACCATGATGAAGCACTGTCTCTGTGCATTACTGATTATTTCAAGGTTAATTTTATTCATTCTGAATGATTGCTGTATCTGTAAGATCGCTGAACAACGAGCTCAAGGAACTGAAAGAATTAAGTAACTGCAAACCAGAGGTTGAAAGTATCCTAATTAATATCTCAAATAAGAATTTAAAGGAACTTATGTGAAAGACAACAGTAAATTTATGTCACTTGTTATTTTCTAGCTGAATGAAAGGCTGATCATGCTTGTTAAAAGGCCTGTGGGTAAAATGTGCGTGTTGGCTGTGTGAGCTGTGGGTAAGGAAGATGGTGGTGGTACAGAGAACTGCACAAAAGTGTAGTGAAAATATGGTCTAGAAAAACAATGAGAAAGAGCAGGAGAGAGATGTGCTCTGTTCCAGGGCTCGTTCTGCTTCAAATGATGAAGCTCCCATTGCCTTCAGGCTCTTGAACTCTTCTAAAGCAGAGTTATTAGACTTTATTTTGTGCTCCAAGATCCCAAACAGATAAAGGTCTTACTGTGCTAAACATAAGGAAAGATGTCATTTCTGCCTAGAAAGCTTTATAATATCCAGTTCTTCCTAGAATAACATGGGTTTTTTTAATGGGAAAAATCACAAGTACTGGGGGCTCAGGCCATCAATTCTGTGTAAATGACCAAAAAGAAAAAGTTATAAGAACATGTCAGCAGGGCATTATGAGATCTGCTGTCTTTCTTTTGTTTATTTCTGATTAAATCTTTGAAGTTGTCTCTGTCAACATGCAAAAACTGAAGGAAGAGAACTTCATGAAGGCTGCAAAAGCAAAACACACGAATTGGAGGAAAAGTCAGGATTCAGGTTGACGGGGAATAATGTTTGCTTTTTATGCACAAAGCCGTATGCTATTTTTTCTTCCTGGCCTGGAGATGAGTCAAAGCTGCATATTGAAAGAAGCTGTGGTTTGCAAGGCTGTTGTTAGAGAAGCTGAAAATTGTAGTGATTTAGACAGGGCACTCCAGGAAGATGATTTGGTGGTTACAATGCATGTATGTTATTTGGGAAATCAGACTCTCTTTTACATAATGCTAGACAGCTCTCCCACACCAACCTTTTCACAGGCTCCAATGAATACTGAGTCCTTGCACTGAATGTATCTGACAATAGAAAGCAATTTATGCTCCTTTGATTCAGCTTGAATTGTGTCATTATTTAGACAGGGACACAGCTTTTCTCACAAAAATAACATGTGATAACAACTATGCAGGTGAGATTTCAACCCAGTAGTGCCTGAGGCCTCAGTTCCCCCTGTGGAGACTTTGAACCCTCCTGGGTTTGCTCTAGATAGTGCCAGTGACTGTGGCCACAGAGGTGCCAAGCAGGACAGCCTGGGTTGAGCTGGAGCAGAGCAACTGCTGCTGCTGCCTGACTTTACTCCAGCTTAATCTACATGCCACAGGTCTATCCTACTCGATTTGTTTTCTGCTGATGAGTGGTTTTCCACCCTGTTAGCGTGTTATCATGCAACCATCCAGAGACATGAAAGATTTTGTCTTTTTATCTGGTTTCTTATGGAAGCAGAGATTACACAGTTCCTTGGCCAGCAGATGAGTCATGGGTCCTCTAGGAATGACTTTTGGCCTCCTTGCCAGCTTTGTGGTCAACCTGTGAGTTTCCACAAAAACACCCTTCAGAAGGGCTGTGAGAAAACCCAAGTGGGACTTGAGAAATGTGTGTAGATTTGACAGGTAATCTGGTTGAACATCACACATGAAATCAGTCCCACTGTCTGGGTCTGAGCAGTGAACTCTGGGGGATAAGGAACTGCTGTTTAAATCTCTCTGTCTGGGCTCATGGCTCATCTCTTTCATGCTCTGATACTATGTTTTTTCTCATAAAGGCTGGGTATTGAGCTGTCACATGAAGTATGACTCAAGTGACATCTCTACTGATCTCATCAAAGTCTTTTCCAGAGGTTTCAAGGAAAGATGGAGAGATAAGGACTTGGTAATGCTGAGACCTGGAACACATTAAAAAAACAGGTAGGAAAATAAGCCTAGAAAAAGCAATTAAAACTAGAGAAGATTAAAGGATAAATACCTTGGGGGAGTTTACTGTATGTTTGACTTCTATTTGTATTGCACCTCTTAGACCAATTTTTCTGTTAATTTTCATAGCACTCCACTATCAGCAATAAGCACCAAACTGAGCTAAATTAACAAATTGGATTCATTACACCATTCAAATAAATTTCCCTGGGCTTATTATGCCTTAAAGCCTTGATACTTTCCTGGCAGCCTCTTTCAAATTACCTTTTCAAACATGACATAAACTTGGGTCTGTAGAGCAGGAAAATTTATGGGAGAGAGCAGTTATTTTAACAGGTGGAAATTCTCAGATTCACCAGAAAGGTGAGGCATCAAGCACACTATTTTTTCAAAAGGACTTCACAGTATAATAGACTTGTCCTATTTGCATTCACAGTAAAAGCTAACTGCTTCTTGCTCCAACTCTGCCTCTCTCTGCAGTGCAGTACAGCACACGCCAGCTCTGCTCCAGCACTGTGCAGCGTTTCATAACGTGCCATTGCTCGTAAGTCCCCATTCAGCTTCTCACTCTTGCAGGATGCAGCGTTTCTCATTAGGCTTCTGCCCAGGCTCTCCAGAAATAATGCAAGCAGCACAAATCTCCCCACAGCTGCCTATCTGCACAGCCAACTCTTGCAACACCATGCACTCATCTGCAGCAACGCTGTTTGGCTAACAGAACATCTCGGCAGGACCTGGGGTAGGCACTGTCTCACTGAGCAGAGGAGAGGGAGCTGCTGCTGCTCCTGGCACACGTTTTAGTCAGTGTGACTAAAAGCACACTTGATTCTCAGCCAACACTGTCTACAAATCAGACATGCAGCTGTTCCACAAAGAGTTTGACTTTCAGAGATGTTGAAAAATGTTTGTAACCGAGTTGCTATGATGCTGTCAATTTTACTATGTAACACACTGCAGGCAGACTAGGACTTCCTCTAAGGCATTCCGTGGGGATTCCAGAACTCAGAAAAGGATTGCTGCAGTTTCCGTTCTCCTGAAACCAGCATGGAAACTACGGAAAAGGATTGCTGCGGTTTCTGTTCTCCTGAAACCAGCATGGAAACTACTGCTTTGAGCTATCTCACCATTTTTGGGATGCCCCAACCCTGGCAGTGTTCAAAGCCAGGCTGGATGAAGCCTTGAGCAACCTGGTCTAGTGTGGAGGTGTCAGGACTAGATGATCTCTAAGGTCCATTCCAACCCCTAAAATTCTATGGTTCTGTTTTTACCCCTGGATGAAATTTAACAGATGTAATCTGACTGACTGTATTGTCAAAAAAAAAAAAAAAAAAAGCAGCCTTTTGTACCATTTTCCCTTGGACTTTCAAGAACTAAATTAAAAGCCTACAACTGGTTTAGGTTATGCATTTGTTAGGTCAAAGTAACAGCAACAATGACTTGTTTAGGAACCAGCCACTCAAATGGAAGTGCTCAGTTTCTGTATTATATATGACTGTTACTGGTAATATGTAAATGATGTCTATCTAGGGCATTTAAGGAAGCATATAGTTAATAAACAGTAAAACATACTGTTAGTAAACAGAAAATGAAGAAGCAGCTTATACACATAAGCAAGGACTAATGCAGGGCATGATGTAATAGATCTATAATTGACAGGACGATGTCTGTGACAGGAACTCAAATATTTACTCACATACTGTCCATATTGCTACTTACCTAGGAAATGTAAAATGCCTGAAAGGTGGAATAGCCATAAAGAAATTTAGTAGAGCAAAGACGCAAGTTCTAAGTAAGTTAATGTCTTGTATTTGTTGCACTGTTGTAGAGGAATGCTGTTCAGGAAAAGATATCCTCTAAAAGACCTTGAGGAAATGGAGCAGATGGTTGCATGTGCTATCCCACTTAAATTCAAAGTGGCTTTATAAATACTCAGAAAAAATAAAATAGTGTTCTTCTCAGTGTTTGATGTAAAGCAAAGAATGTAAAAGATATTTTTTTAAAAATTCAAATAAAATTTCAAAAATATAAGATTGACTTTTTAAAATGATTTTCAACACAAAACTGTAGAATGGCTCAATATATCTTGTTATTAGGACTACTTGCATATTGGAATTCTGTATGAATACACCCCATAGGATAAGGAAAAATTCCAGTTTGGGATGAGACAGGGTAGGCCTCAATAGGGACGGCACCATTTGTGAAAGACAGACAGGATCCCTCTCCCTGGCTCCCTGTACCTGCTGACATTTTAATGAAGAACACAGTGGGAGTCCTGCAGGATCTCCTCATGAGTCCTGCAGGATCTCCTGTGGGTGTGCTGGTGGCTGTACCTATGCCACAGGGACAGCATGTTCTGGGCACCCCACGCTCTCCAGGCCTGCACAGATTGGCCACACATCACATATGCTTTGAGTCTGCTATGTCCAGAAAATAGTCTGTGGAGCCGTTCCACTGCAAATCTGGTTGGTTATTGATAAAACCAGGATTCTGCTGTCATAACAGTAGAATTGGCAGGTGGAGGGAATAACTATTCTAGGAATCCTTTATAATCTCTAAGAGGCATCCATCTGAAATACACAGACTGCAGGATCTTGGCGACTGGTACTTCTCTGCTCTACTTAAATACTGTTTTGCTCCTTGGCTTCTGTCCTGTTTCCAGAAGAGGAAATAGCATGTCTTTCCCTCTCCTGGTTGGTGATTGTTTTTCTCTCAATCTGTAGCTTTGTTATGGATCAGAGGGAGCCAAGGGCCAGGAGTGACTTGCAATCCTCAGCACATGCTGGTTTCTCTAGACATACTGCTTAGTAAGGAAATAAACTAGTGAGGGGTAAAAGATGCAATATGGTGCTTACAGCCCTATTTCAGCATATTAAATATATACAATCTGCACTATATTCCAACTAAAAATAACACCCAGATTAAAACAGCTTTATTTGATATATTAAATAGAGAAATCATTACCATGAATTATAAAGCAGGAGAAGTGTGGTTCACAGTGTCTGTCACTCCACAGTTCTGTATTAGGATGCATGTTGGCAGTTTGATGGGGTGGACTGAGCATACACCCAGGAGTGAGACAGTGCACATATCTCTGTGAGTATTGACTCTTCCTGAAATTTAAGACAAGTCTTTGAAGTCCATATATTTCTATTTTGAGAGAGTCCATATTTGAGCACTTTATTTCTTTTTTAGCAAGACTCAAGGATGTACAGCTCCAGCTGTGCTGGCCACTCTATCCAAAACTGAAGTCCCAAATTTGAGGACTGAAAATTAGAAGGCAGTTTTGAAGATCCTGGCCTCAGCTTCCCTGGACTTCTTCATTCATAGTGTGGTATCTGAATGGCCTTATCCATCTTTGGCTGATTGAAATCTGCAACTGAGAAAATGCTATAGGAATAATTATTGCTGTATCTCACAAATCTTGATGAGCTTTTTAACTGTTATCTCTAATACCATTCAGGTTTCACGATACAATCATCCTTGTAGAAACAAATCTAGTGTATCTTTTATTTTGGCAGGTCTATAAGATTTTACAGTTTTAAGGCTGTGCACAACAGCCATTTAGAAAGCTGAACACCACTGATCCATCTTACAAATGGAGACAACTGCACTCAGAAGAAGGATCTGCATTAGACCACACAGACAGCAGCAAATTCTCCACTAGTATACAGGATTTCTGACACAAGATTTACTGTGCTGAACACTAAATCAGCAGTTCTCAAACTCTTCCTGTATGTAGGCAGTTGTTGGTCATAGCAGCCAGCTTGCTTTTTTGCCTCCTCTTGCTAAATAGCTTTGAAATGTAGTTAAAAATACATTGTAGTACTCCCTTGTCCCTCAAGTAATTCCTGTTGTTACCACTGGGATACTACTCAGTCACGAAACAAAGAGAATCACCTGCTGCATCACTGGGGCAGAGGATCTGCTCAGCTTAGCTGGAAAGGGACAGCAAATTTACAGCAGGTAAATTTACTACTGTACTGACAAAAAGTAAATTTGCTGCATATTGTGTAATTCTGAATGTCCATCTCAATTATAAAGGATGGCAAAAAAAGATCTGCTATGGCTCACAGAATTGAGTGGTTCTGCAAAACTAATTCACTTAAGATACGCAGATGTAATGTCAGCTGAAACACAGCTGGATGGGCACGGGGTCATTGCATCAAACTGGCATGATGTTGTAATGAAGGCTTGTGCCAGAATTCTGATTTTTTTTTTTTTGTCCTGAAATTGATTTTGAAATCTCCATAACTTGCACACATTGCTTCTGGACTGTAAGCCAACAAGGCTGTGTCAGCAGGATGGTGGCTGCCCAGCAGAGTCCGAGGGAGGCGGCAGTGTGCCATCTGTCTCAGGGAAGTCTCCAACAGAACTGTGGCAGATTGGGCACAGGAGAATTTCAAAAGGCTCCTCAGGTCTTGCAGTGGTCTCAAATCTTGGATATTGTGATTAAAAAAAAGGTTTGATCTACCCAGATCTCTGCTGAATAGCTGACTAAACTTTTAGAATTTTTTGTAACTAAAGGAAATTTCTGCAGCCAGGAATTGGATTTATCAAGTCAGCTAATAGCAGTTTCCAGGTCTTGCAGGAGAAATAAAAATATGTCTGAGACGTGTTCAGAATATCTACCAAATTGGGATGTTTTTGCTCCCCATAGATTTTCCTGCCTTCCTGTTTACAGATAGGCTTTGCCCCCGGTGGGTACCAAACACTGCAACTGTGGCAACAGCTGTGCATGGAAACATATCTGGGCTCAGAAATGCAGTATGTTACTAATCTGCTTTTGAAACACATTTTCGCAGCTATAAGGAACATATAACCATAGGGGTTCAGTTAGTGCTTAGTGTGGGACTGATCCATTGCCAAACATCAGACCTCTCCTTGGCAGTTGTGCACGGGCACAACTGCCCGTGGGGACAAACGTGGGGATGAGGACCTGACCAGAGCTGCAGCTCCCTGCAGGCTCCAGCAAGGCTTGGGGCAGCACAGACATCTGCAGAGGGAAGGGAGGAGATATCTGCATCCTCTCAATGAAGGGAGATGGTGGTGGGGCAGAGCTCATAGAATCACAAAATTTTAGGGGTTGGAATGGACCTTGCAGATCATCTAGTGCCAACCCCCTGCCCTGAGCAGGGACAGCTCCTCACTAGATCAGGTTGCTCAAGGCTCATCCAGCCTGGCCTTGAACACCACCAGGGTT
>NW_008683023.1:0-5707 GCF_000695815.1 Acanthisitta chloris
GCCAGTGTCTGACCACCCTCACAGTAACTTTTCATCTAATATAATCTAAATGTCCCCTCTTTCAATTTATACCCGTTACTTCTCCTCTCACTGCAGTTCCTCACAAAGTGTCCCTCTTTGGCTTCCCTTCAGATACTGCAAGGTTGCTACGAGGTCACCACACAACCTTCTCTTCTCCAGGCTGAACAGCCTCAACCTGCTCAGCCTGTCTTCATAGGGGAGGTGCTTCGTGGCCTCCTCTGAACTTGCTCCAACAGTTCCATGGTCCTTCGTATGTTGGGGACACCAGAACTGTATGCAGTACTCCAAATGGGGTCTCACAAGAGCAGAGTAGAGGGGGAGAATCACCTCCTTCGACCTGCTGACCACACTCCTTTTGATGCAGCCTTGGATTCAGCTGGCTTTCTGGCTATGCGTGCGCATTGCTGGTTCATGTTGAGTTTTTCATTAACCATCATCTCCAAGTCCACTGCAGGACTGCTCTCAATCACTTCTCTGCTCAGCCTATAGTTGTATCTACGATTTCCAGGAATGCATTTGCTCTTCATAGTAACTGATTTTATTCACAGCATACAATCTGGGCTTTAGTGATATAAGAGTGAAATGTGAAACAACAGAAAAAAATAGATCCACTATAGATTTTTCAAACTCCATCTCTTTTTCTGCCAAGTAAATACATAAATTACAATAGCAAATTTTATAAAACTATTCTTGACTCCCATCTGCAGAACAGTATTTCAAGCAAGTGAAGGAACCTGACCTTCGCATCTGAAGTGTGTTTAAACTGACTTAAAGCTGTCACCCATAAATTCCTATACCTTAATGCAAAGTTCATCACTACCATCACCTTTGCCTTCTATCTCTTTTTGCAGGGGCTAAAGTAGTATGAATAGATGAAACTAAGGTGAGAAATGTGCAGGAGCATAGTGGAAACCGTTTATCTTATGACACTGTCCACATGAGCCAGCACAAATGTATGTGCTCAATTTCTCATGTGTCTAGAAGTGTTAGCCTGGCTCTGCAGTCCCACCAAATAGCTGGCATTCTTATTGATCTCCTCACCTCCTCTGCAACAAAAAAAAACCCATTTCAGCATGTGATTCAAGAGACAAATTAATGCTTTCTCCATGATCTGGAGACGCAGCCCCAAGACTCCAGACCTACTTTGCAGCCCACTGTCACAAAAGCCCTTTGTTCCATGCCTAATGATACATAATTAAATATTTATTCATGTGTCTGTTTTGAAGGGTCTGTGGCCGTTGATGGAGTCATGAGACAAATCCATTAGAAAGACAAAATCTTGTGTACTCTTGTCATGACAGCTGTTTGATGCAAAGAACAGGGCAATGGCTTAAATTTACAAAACAATGACTGAAGGGAATGCAACAAGAATGGCACCATAGCTGCCAGTTCTATGTCCTGTACCATCAAAACTTCATGAAGAAGCTCTATGTAAAACCCAGGCTATGACGGAACAGGAAATGATGGACTGATGATACATTTTGGTTCTAAGTACTTTAGGTAAATGGATACCATAAAACATTTGCTACCCAAGACATAACTCAGAAAGGCTGCATCAGATGACATCTGTATGCAATCAGTTTTCTCAGGAGGAAAGGGCAGCATCCAAGTGTCTTTGCAGTCCTCAAAGACAAGGAAAAACCAATAAATGGACATAACATATTACTCCAATAGCCATATAGTTGTGCACATATGTGTATTTTTTCCAAGGCAGATGCTATACACTTGTGAATCTCACCAACTGCGTAACAGTTTAGTATCATCCGATCATATCATCATGTATGAGACAGTAACTACCCTTGGTAGCCTGGTTGTCATCTGGCTGGTGGATTTGCATGGTCTCGCATAATCATTTGCACTGGCTCCTGTGAGACTTGCTAACAATGAGAAGCTTCAGACTAGTTTTCCTGCCCTGTGACAGGACAGGAACTTTGTGGATATAAGAAATGTAAGACCGGCCATGTTCAATGATTTCTGAGACAAAATCTCTTAAAAATCATGCCAATATTGGTAAATGTAACAGTTTTAAAAGTGATGGGAAACTTGTGCCCAGCCAGAGCCAAGGAGTCCTACAGAGACCTGCTTCCTGGGATACTGCCGTTCTCTGGTCTGCATCCCATAGCACAAGTTCAGCATAACACAACATCCAGTTCAAACCAGTGCATGCCAGGACTCTTCAAAGGCACAGTTCCTTACTTCATCCCTTTCTGTAGTCATAGCACAAGATTTTAAACACTAAAAACTCCAGCCTGTGAGCTGAATTCTCAAACTCAGGTGTCCTGCACTGTCTGGACCTGCAAACAGTAGTAGATGGCAAAGATCTGGGGCTCGGCCTTCCCCGGGGGTCTGTGGAGGCACAACTCAGCCTGGGCTCTCAGGCAGGTAGAGCAAGGGTCTGGCTTCCCACTTTTCCCTTCCCTTATGGTACAGACCAGGCAGTGGCATGTCACGGGACCCAGCCAGCATCTCATGACTCTGCTCCACTCTCAGAGGATATTGCCGGAGCGTGACCCTTTGCGACAGCAGCCCTTTGAGACACTATGCCAATCACACAGAGGCAATTGTGTTGTGGGGCACCACCCTGAATGTGAGGATGCTTAAGGAGCAGAGAGCCCTGCGGTCCCCAGTCCTAGGAGAGCACCTTTCTCAGCAAGTAGCATCTCCCCAGGGAGACGCTGACATGTCTGTGGAAAAGGATGCCGAAAACATATGTGGAGAATGCCAACACGGCATGGTTGTATCAGTTTCCCTGGGCAGGGATGCAGGCACAGGCCACGGGGAACAAGCAGCAGGGCATGACCCATCACAGCTGTCAGTGTGTGTTCAGGGCAACCTCAACAGTGGGTCATTGTGGGGGCACAAGAAGGGTCTTGTGGTCACTGTGTCCTTGAAGAGGAAACCTTCAGAGAAGTGGGACAGAAGCTGCCTGGCCCACAACGGGTGCAGACAGGCCGTGATCAGGAAAGGAACCCTGCTGCAGCAGCAGGGTGGCCCAGAGGAGTGGGAGCTCCAGCAGCCAGAGGGAGGGACAGTGTTTCTCCCTGAGGCAGCTGGGAGCACTCAGTGACAGACCTGGGCTGGTGAGTTGCGAGCATGGCATGGAATGGCATGAGACAGGACAGGGATGTGAGACTCCCACGGGCCCTTCACACCTCATCACAGCGGCCACAGTGGTATGCATGAAGCTTGTGAAGGATACCACGAGCAAGCAGGAGATGCCAGAGCAGCTGGAAGTTCATGCTCCCAGTGAGTCAGTGGTGTTGACTGAGGAGGAGGAGTGGGAAGAAGCCATTGACAAAGAACAGCCTCAGAGGGAGAGGGAAGATAACAGAGATGAAGAGCTGTCTTAGGAGGAAGAGGAGTGGGAAGATGCAATTGACACAGTGCTGTCCCAGGAGGAGGAGGAAGAGGAGGTGTGGGAAGATGCAATCAACACAGAGGGTCACGGGATAGGAGGGTGGCCCACAGTGCTGTCCCAGGAGGAGGAGAAGGAGGAGGAGCAGGAGTGGGAAGATGCAGTCGACAGAGAGTATCAAGGGATGTGAGGCTGCCCATCTAGTGTGGGCAGAGGGGCTTCAGGAGAGGGAGCAGATGAACTGCAGAGTGGACCTCCTGCCTCACCGGATCCAACAGATGCCCAGCTGACAGATTCTGCCCAGGTTGCAGCTCTCGAGAAGCACCACACACCTCTCACACAGGAGGAGGCAAATGCACCAGCTTCTCCTGCCCTGGTTGAGCCAGCAACAACAGCAGAGGCAGAGAACCAGGCAGGAGTTTGCCCATATCCCACCCCGCTCCTTGGCTACAGCTTTCCTTCTCCTGCAATCACTGATTCCCTGGCTAGACAGAGACACCTGACCCACTTCAGGGGGGTTCTGAAGGCTATACCCAAGTTCTTCATTGCCACCGATACCAGCAGAGACCAAAGGAAGAAGAAGCAGCATGCAACAGCCCATGAACAGATTCTGCAAGACACAGCCCAGTACATCAGGAGCGAGGACCTGGACAAGGCTGGGCTTGGGATCCAGTGTCCTGGCCAGCAGCAAGAAGAACAGCTGGACCTGAAACTATGTGTGAGCAGAGAAGTAGATGCAACACTTGCAGGACCCATCTACAGATCTCCTTCCCCTACAGTCACTGATGCCCTGGCTCAAGAGAGAAGGACATTCTTCAAGAGGGCACTGAGAGCTCTGCCCAGGGCCTTCACTGCCAGCATCAGCACAGGAGAGAAGGAAGAGCACCACTTCACATCTTGGGCACCAGCTCTGCCAGACACAGCCCACTACATCAGGAGTGAGGTCCTCAGCAAGCCTACACCTGTAGCGACAGCAGCAGGAGCAGCTGTAGGGCCTGCTGAAAGCTGTGCTTCCCCTACAGGCATTGACGTCCCCGATCAAAAGAGATGCCTGTCCCATTTCCAGAGGGCACTGAGAGCTCTGCCCAGGGTCTTAACTGCCATCCATGGCACAGGAAAGCAGGAAAAGCAGCACTCCACTGCCAGCACAACAGCTCTGCCAGACACAGATCAGTAATAATGCCAGAGCTGAGGTGCTGAGCAAGGCTACACTTGTGATCCAGAGGCCCAGCCAGCAGACAGTGGAAGAGGACCTGAAACACAGCATGCCTGCATCATCAGCAGTAACAGGCACAGCAGTTGCCTCAGAGAGCCAAACATCTTTCCAGTACAGCCCTATTAGAGATGCTCCAGCTCCGCTGGACACATCACAGTACATCAGGAGTGACGTCCTGGCCAAGGCTGTATTTATAATCAAGGGTCCTGATGAGCAGGCAGAGAAGCAGCAGGATCTGGAACAAGGCATGGATGAGGTGACAAGATCACAGCAGCAGAGACAGAAGATCAGGAACATGTCCCACACAGCCTCAGCTCTGACGCGCTGGCTCTGCTGGATGCAGACCAGCATGTTAGCAGTGGGGTTGTGAGCAAGGCTGCACAGTTGATTCAGAGCCCTGGACAGCAGGCACAACAGCAGAACCTGATAGAAGGCATGGATGATGTGCTGAGAGGAACAGCCAAAGCAGCAGAGGCAGAGACACTGGCAAATGCCTCACAGAGCCCCACAGTAGATCCTCCAGCTCTAGTGGACACATCCCAGTATATCAGGAGTGAGGTCCTGGGTGTAAAGAATTACAGAATATGTTGCCTGTCTCCAACACTGTTAATGCCACAAAAGGAACTCAGCCTAAGATAAGATTCACTAGCCACCATGGCAGCAACTTGAGAGAAGCATAAAAGAGATGAGTTTGTGCTAATTCCAGGCCTGTGGAGGCAAGATCTGGTTAGCACATCCTGATGAATGTATCTGGATAAAAATTCCTGCTATGGACACATATCACCAGTCAAAAAAACCCACCCTGAGTTATTGAACAGGTAGTATCTGCAAGAACTGAACCCCCACCTCGAGCAAGCATGCAAATGAAATGAAGGCATGCCCATCCTTGCTTTGCATGGAAATTAGGAATATGCCCCAATGGATCCTCAGTATTTGGACTGTATAAAGGTGGTAACCCCAGACGAACAACCTGGGACCCCCACCACCAGAAGAATCATTTGGAACCTCCACTACTGAGAAGCCCAGGGTAAAGAAGGACCAACAGGATGCTGTTGGATCCATGGTGGTGACTATCTCTCCCCCTGCCCAACATACTCTCACTTTCCCCCCACTCT